>NC_142125.1:2422500-2722500 GCF_056152115.1 Neolamprologus brichardi
AGAAGGAGAGTTAGGACGCATATCTAGACCTAAGCTGTCATGCGTGCAGCTGTAATGGCTTGTTTAGTGGCAAAGTCCAATCTAGGGCCCCAGAGAGCCATTATTTCGGGACTATCGATTGGGCCCTACGGCCACCACAACTCGGGCCCCTGTCCCTGATCCTGTTCAGTAATAAGCGTACTCATGTCAAGGTGGTAATTATCATTGATCTGTAGCCGCTGTGACAGGGCAGCCGCCCCTTGCTGTGATTCATACCCTACATGGGACTACTGGACTTGAGGCACCAAATCACCAGTCTCATAGCCACATGCAGCTTCTGGTGGCACTGCCATGCTGCGTCCTGGAAACAAAGGAGTTAGGAGATGGATGTCAGCTTTTTTTTTTCTTGCTTCCTGGGTGGCAATTTTATAGAAGGCTAATTGTGAGCAAGAGTCTCGCATGGCATGAATTCTGATGCTAACTTTGTGCTGTTCGTGTTCAGACAACAAAGTCAGCTGCAGGAAGTTAAAAAAACAACAACTTCTCTTTATTGTTTCTTCTTCTTCTCCTCACCCATTGTCGTTCGCCCTCACGTTGCTCTCTTACTTGTGCAGCAGCCATGTGCTGTCTACTCTCCCCACTTTCTAAGCAGGGGAATCAATCACTGCTCCTATGCAACTCTGTGGTAACCTGCGGCACAGTGACAGAAGCAAAACACAATATGTCAGAACACAATGTTATTGTACTATGTTGTGTAGCCACAACTGTTCAAGCCACAAGTGTTTAGCATGGCTTTAGGATGCTGCGTCTTTGGGGCAGACTGGAGTATCTCAGCAGCTTTAAGACATTTCAACTGTTTTCTCTGAAGGTTTTGTGTGGACGTTATGGAGGACCAAAGATCATGACTTTGGTAATCCCCTGACTTAATATTTAGCACCTGCAGCTGTCTAATTCAAGTAGAGCTGAAAAATTACAATTATTCCAGAAATGCCAGAAGCTGCGTTTTCTCAAATGGCCACTTGAGGCTATTGAGGTGTTTGCCCATCAGTGCTGGGGTTGTTACTCAAGAAAACAATGTACTACTCTTCTTGAAAGCGATTTAGAATGTTACATAATTGTTACATAATTGCAAGCTAGGAGAAAATAATTAATTAAACTACTCATTTCATTACTTTCTTGTTACTCTGTAACAAATGACCTGAAACGCACAGTCACATCATTATCAGTTAACAATATAAAACTGGAAGCTTCAGTCCACGCACCAACACAAATCCCTCTCCTAATGAGGAAACACATGAGATCTTTCTTTTAGTTTTTAGGTATGAACACAATCTATGGAAGCCCGTTTCCGCCACTGAAAAAAAAAAAAAAGAAAAGATCCATAACTCGAAATTTCGAGTTATCTCATAATTTCGAGTTGCTAAGTCAAAATTTCAAGAAAATAAGTCAAAATTTCAAGAAAATAAGTCAAAATTTTGAATTAAGTATCCTTTTTTTTTTTTTTTTAGTGGCGGAAACGAGCTTCCATACAATGCTGACAACACATAGCAAAGATTCAAACCAGTGTTCAGGGTCTGCCTGCTGAAGCAAGCACTCAGCTTTAAATGATCCCTCTGGATTCTTGGCTAGCTCAGCATTAGCATTCTGTCTAAGAAGATGCAAAAACCTTGAGTTGCTTTAGCATTATTATGCAGTTATTTCTGTCCTGGATGAAATCAGTTGATTGTAGCGTGAATGCGCAAGAAGAGAAACATGTTTATTTGATGTTTGTTTTTTTCTCCTGCCATGCCGATAACCAAAGAACCTTTGTAACTCAAGTTATGACATAATTGTATACCACATAACTGAAAAATGTAATTGGATTTCAGTAATGCCCAACTCTGTTACACACAACACTAATGCTCATAGACATCTGTGCTAAACGCCCAACTTTAGCAGAAATACGTTTACAGTACTAATTTCTCACTTTGAGTGTGCTAGGCTTCAACATACCTAAATATGATATATAATATGATTTGTTTTGTATTTCACTTTATTAATAGACCATCCAAGAATCTGTGATCCAGCTTTGATGAGTGAAAGTTGAATACTTTATTTGTATGTTACTTATCAACAATGTGTCACGGTTCTGGGTCAGTTTGACCCAGTATTTTGACTTGTTATGTTTTGGTGTGTTTTTGCATTTTGGATTCTTTTCTTATGATGATGATGATGATGATGATGATGATGATTATGAATCTATGTTTCAGTTATTCTTGTTTAGGGATTAGTTCGTAGGTTTTGTGTTCTCATGTTTATTGCAGGTTTAGTTCAGTATCTAGTCTTTTCTTTGTGTCGTGTCTGCGTCTTTGTTTAGTGGTGTCTTGTTTCCTGTTTTACTCTGAAGGTTCATGTTCCTGTTTTATGTCAGTGTTTCTAGCTTTGTTCCCCCCAGTCTCATTAGGTCTTATTCCTCCCAGCTGTGTTCCCCTTCTGTCTCTAATTCCTTGATGACTTCCTCAGTGTATTTAAGCTGAGTGTGTCTTCGTGTCAGTGTCGCGTCGTCTGTTCATGCACCCTGTTATTTCTAGCTGCACGTCAGGAGTCTAGCCTGCAAGATTTGGTATTGGACATGTTCATAGTCACGTTCTCCAGTCATGTTTTCCTGCACCTTCATGTGCCAGTACCGAGATCTCGTTCACAGTTTTTCATGTCGTGTTCATAGTCTGTCCACAGTACTTTGTCATAGTTCAGTCCTGGTCTTTGTTCATAGCCTTTAGTTACTCCCAGTTTAGGTTCTTAGTTTTGTCATTCCCATAGTTTAAGGTTTGTTATTTTGCCTTCTGTATCAGCCCTGATTAAAGGCTCGCTTTGAGCTTAGCAAAAGTTTTGCCTCCTGCGTCTGTGTCCACCAAACACACTCTCCACACGGTCTGCCCTCGCAGACCACGACACAATGCTCAGGTATATGCTCTGTATCTCTATGACGTGCCCCTACAGTCTGTTGATACAACTTAATAACCAAACCTGGCAGAATTTGCTGATGACCCCTCTTCCCAAAATAAACTCACTTCACATTTCACTTCACAATGACAACAACCATAATGCTAAAAACTGAGGTTTTAGGTTGAATTTGTAAATCAATGAATGGTATCTAGGCGGTCGTTTTCACGTCTTATTTAAACTGTTATTTAATTAATTACACTTTCCTAGTATTCGTTTTTATGGCATAAAGTCAACAAGTTGCTGGAAACATTCCTCAGAGATTTTGGTCCATAGTGACATGATAGCATCACAGTTGCTGCAGATTTGTCAGCTGTGCATCTATAACGTGAATCTATTGTTCCATCACAAGACATGGTGTATTATGCTGGAAGAAGTCATTAGTGTGTAACAGGGGGATGTCAGCAGAAATACTCAGGTTTATCAAAGAATATAGCCACACCCTTACACCATCAGCAGCAGCCTGAACAATGGATACAGGAACAGGATGGGTTCATGCTTTCATGTTGTTTGTGCTAAATTCTGCTTGTCAGATGAGGCACTTCTAAAAAAATCTTCTAGTAGATCATTTTAATTGTGGCCTCAGTTTCTTGTTCTTAGCTGGTGGTCTTCTGCTTTTGTAGCCCATCTGCTTCAAGGTTTCATTCAGAGACGCTCGTCCTTTTAAAGCATGGTTACATGAGTTACTGTTTCTATCAGCACCTATCACCTATCACAGACCCAGTCTGTCCATTTTTATTTGACCTCTGGCATCAACAAGACATTTTCACCCAGAAAACTGCTGTTCATTTGATATTTTCTCCTTTTTGGACCAATCTATGTAAACCCTGGAGATGGTTGTGCAGGTAAATCCCAGTAGATCAGCAGTTTCTGAAATACTCAGACCAGCTCATTTGACACCAACAGCTATGTCACGTTCACACGCATGTCACACCCAGAGATGGGCAGTAACGCATTACTTGTAACGCGTTACTGTAATCTGATTAGTTTTTTAAAAGTAACGAGTAAAGTAAGGGATTACTATCGCAAAAACGGTAATTAGATTACCGTTACTTTCCCGTAGGAACGCTGCGTTACTGCGTTACTAAAACCGTGATTTTTTTGCGAGAATGTCTCATGACAGTGACGTAAGCGAGTGCGACGTTCGTGACAACAGCTGTGTGCAGATCAACAATGGATCATATATCGAGTGCAGAGAGAGTATGAGCGTGCAGCGTTTAAAGCGTGGAAGTACTGACCTTACTTTGAGTTTGATTCCATAAAAAGTGACAAAAACATTAGTGTCCGTTGTGCGTGGGAAGAAAACTTCTTTTTACAGCGAAAAAAACCCCTAAACTTCCGAACAAGCACCGAGTAGCTACGACGTAATGGGAAACTCACAGAGAAACTCGCGGATTCTTCCACTGACCGCTGCACACCTGCACCAGGGTAACCCTCCGCCTACCCCACTCCTGCTTTACAGGTGAAAATAGAGCAACAGGACCGCTAGTCTTTGACTTAATTTATTTTCTGCTGTGTTTTACTTGCATCTATTTGAAAGACTGAGTGTAAACACAAAAAATATTTTATTTTATGTGCTGGAATGTGCAGAAAATAGGTTTAAATGTTAAACTAATTTCTTCCAGTCAGAGAATGTTGCAGATAATTAAATTTTTGCTTGATGCATAAAGTTAAAAGATTAAAACTAATAAAACAAGTTTTAAAAAGAGACTTTTCCATTTGATTACATTTTGTATGATGATTATGTAGAAAAAGTAGAATTGGGCTGAAAGATCTATCACTTTATCACCTATTCAGGTTGTAAATCGTGTTTTTAAAAAGTAACTAAGTAACTAAGTAATAATTACTTTTGAAAATAAGTAATCAGTAAAGTAACGGGATTACTTTTTTGGGGAAGTAATCAGTAATTAGTTACTGATTATTTTTTTCAAGTAACTTGACTAACACTGGTCACACCTCTCTTTCCCATTCTGATTCTAGTTTGAGCTCCAGCAGGTCGTCGTGACCTTGTCTATGTCTCTACATGCATTGAGTTGCTTCCCTGTGATTGGCTGATTATCAGGACTTTTACACTAATAAGCAATTGAAGAGGTGTACTTAATAAAGTGGCTATAAGCATGTCAACTGTAATCAAATTATTCTCTTATTTACGGAAAAATCTTACTGGACGCATACCACAAAATCTTTATTTTTGCCAGTTAGCACTTAGCGCTAGTTTGCATGTTAACCTGAATATAGTAAACATGCAGCAATACCTGTAAGCTTGGTGTTGTTGGACTACAGCCTCTAAGCTTATTTTTCTTTCCTACTTTTGCTGCAGTGCTATAATATGTCTATTATACTCTTGCTTGAGCTCGTTTGTACGGTTTCATCATTCATTAAAACTACGTATATTGCGCACTCATGGTAAAGCATCTCTTGGAATGACAGGAAAACAGTAAGAGAAAGACAGAAATATACAGAAATGATGGGTGTCTCAAAGCAAGAAATCAGTTTCCTTTTTGTAAGCACTGGAGCGGGACTCGTGTCACCTGCAGACCAAACCCCATTTCCTCTGATTAAGTCCGGTGAAATATTCCATTTGTCAGTGTCACAGCCCCGACGCGTTGCTGCAGCGAGCAGCCAACCATGTCTGTTGACTGTGTCATTCTCGAATTTACATCAGGCATTGACAACATCATCATATAGCTAATGTCCCCTTGGCTTGCTCTTGCTCAACCCTTTGCTCATGCTCTTTAGTTTGTTGTTTTTCCCCCTCCTGTATCATTTGCCTGTCTGTGTCCTTTGCACCTGGTTGTTTTCTGGGTCCACCTGTGATTTCCTGTGCAGAGTTTGGCTGAATCTGTGGTCTGGCTACTATCACCCAATGACCAAATCTAAAGGGAGTTATACTTTGATTTTATTTTATTTATTTTTATCTGCGTCTTGAGCATCAAGAGCTAACATCACTCAGCCCTCAAACTCTCATGCGTGTGATCTAACCCCATTAGCAGCCAATGTCTTTTCAGGAGCAGAGCTGGCATGGTTCAGAGCGGATGGAAATTTCAATCTCCCCTCTATCATTTTCCCTATCATTACTCCATTCACCACCATTTCTCTCCATCCTGAGTCCCAAGAGACTGAAAAGGAGGGCATCGTGCACTCTGTTCCCAACTTTAATATGAGTACAGCAAAAAAAAGAGAGAGAGAGAGCGAGAGAGGGGGTGTTTATACATTATTAGGGGTCTATTATAAGGCAGCTATCACATTCTGCCTCTTCTCTCCCTTTCCCTTTCATTCCCACACTCTCCTGACAGGTAGCGGGCGGGCTGCCTTGATGACTAGACTCAATCACCTGTGACAGTTTTGATTTGATGTCACTCTCTGGGTCGCTCTATTTGTTTGAGCAGTTAAGAGGTAATTGTGTGACATTGGCGGTGGAAGACGTGCTTTGGCGGCGCACCCGCTGAACCGAGGGGACGAGTCGAGGGAGTGTGGCAATAATAAATGAGGGCTATTTCCCTCAGAATGCCAAGACTCTGTGCATGTGTGTGTCCGTGTGTGTGTGTGTGTCTGTGTGTAGCTGATGGGGGGAACAAGACAGGGCGATGAGCCCCTCTACCCTGGGGGAATTCAACTGTGAGATGCACATTGAGGTCGCCTGCACCCACTCTGATCATCACTTTCACTGGTCTGAACAGAATTGTTTCTGTGCATGTTTTCTTTTTCTTTCAAAGATGAGTTTGGGTGTCACTCTGGGGAACTTCCGAGCTCTCGAAACAAGTAATGCAGTATTGCTTGTGGGTCTTGGTGGTTGCTGAATTGATCTGCAAAAACACATTGTGTTTTTAAGGGTCAAGAGTCAAATGAAAATGTGAGTTAAGCACATTTGCATTTTCTTTCCGCAACATCACTTTGATGGCATTACCATGACGGTGCACGAGGAACAGAATCCACGGTGAGAATAATTCAGATATCAACCAAAACCTTCCTCAGAATGTTGCATTCACATGTAATATTTAACAGCCACATTGTCATTTCAAGGTGTCCCTGCAGGGGGCAGTGCCAAATGTTTGATTTGGCAGTTTTGGGTGGGGGGGGGGGTTTGGATACCCTTCCTGATGTAGCCCCTGTCACTACCCGATCCGTACCGGAAAGCCGATCGGTACCCCGCATGCGCGAAAGGTGTCTACTTCCGGTCGAAGCGTTTTACGATAGTAACAGGTCAGAGTATCTGTTAAGATGTTAAGAATAACAAGTATCTCTTAAAATGTTTCCGATAATGAAACATTTAATATAATGTAGACAAAAACAAAAAAATAAAAAGATAGTGACAGATCAGGACTCCCGATCCTTACTGCGCATGTGCAAAGTCGGACCATACAAATCGGGTCTGTCGCTACCCGATCCGTACCGGAAACCTGATCGGTACCCCGCATGCGCAAATCTTACGTCACTTCCTCTCTTTGCCAACATTGCGACATTCAATATATTTGAATGATACGGTTAGCCCCAGTTAGCTCCTAGCATTTCTCAACAGCTCTGCCTCCTTTTCGACTGCCCGGGACATTTAAACGATGGATAATCCGTATACAAACAAATTCATGCTTTTCTCCTCAACAGAGAGCGTTCCCCGATTGAACAACAGCGCCGTAAAATAAGAAGAATGGCGCCTAATTACAGACTTAATAATATTGACTTAGCAATGTGTCACGTGAAGATTCATCAGCCAGATTAAGTGTTTACTGACAATTGACAGTGATAGCGGACATCATCATCACTATACTAATCAATCCTCTCCACACAGACAAGCATAAACACACTCGACTATCACTAAATCAAATTTAACACACGTTTGTAATTACGCCAATTCAGTTTACAATAGAGTTCATTCGCTCGGTCAGCAGGTGGCAGTATCCTCGTACACTGGGGAGTAAACTGCCATTAAACGAACAGAAGAAGAAGAAAACATCTGCACATGCGCGGTACGGATCGGGTAGACCCGATTTGTACGGTCCGACTTTGCACATGCGCAGTAAGGATTGGGGAGTCCCGATTCGTAACTATCTTTTTATTTTTCGTTTTTGTCTACATTGTATTGAAATGCTTCATTATTGCAAACATTTTAAGATTTACTTATTATTCTTAACATTTTAACAGATACTCTGACCCATAACTATCGTAAAACGCTACGACCGGAAGTAGACACCTTTCGCGCATGCGGGGTACCGATCGGGTTTCCGGTACGGATCGGGTAGTTACAGGGTCTACCCGATCCGTACCGCGCATGTGCAGGGGTTTTCTTCTTCTTCTGTTCGTTTAATGGCAGTTTACTCCCCAGTGTACGAGGATACTGCCACCTGCTGACTGAGCGAATGAACCCTATTGTAAACTGAATTGGCGTCATTACAAACGTGTGTTAAATTTGATTTAGTGATAGTCGAGTGTGTTTATGCTTGTCTGTGTGGAGAAGATTGTTGGAATAGTGATGATGATGTCCGCTAACACTGTCAGTTGTCAGTATAAACACTTCATCTGGCTGCTGAATCTTCACGTGACATATTGCAAAGTCTGTATTATTAACTCTAATTAGGCGCCATTCTTCTTATTTTACGGCGCTGTTGTTCAATCGGGGAACGCTCTCTGTTGAGGAGAAAAGCAAAAATTTGTTGCGGATACGGATTACCCATTGTTTAAATGTCCCGGTAGTCGAAAAGGAGGCAGAGCTGTTGAGAAATGCTAAGAGCTAACTGGGCGCTGACCGCATCATTCAAATATATTGAATGTCGCAATGTTGGCAAAGAGAGGAAGTGACGTAAGATTTGCGCATGCGGGGTACCGATCGGGTTTCCGGTACGGATCGGGTATCGACAGCCCCAAAGGGATTTGTGTCCCCTCCAAGAACTGAACCAGGAACTCATTTTGTTAGGTGAATGTTAGGTGAATGCAATGATAATGATAATAAATTAGGAATGAAAAAAGTAAATCACATCTTAGTTGAGACATATAAGACATAAACATTTACTGTTACATAAAGGTTTTCTTTTTCTTCCACATTGAGGACAGGTTATCAAAGGTGACTATTCCAGATCAAACTTTAAGAGTAACTCGTAGTTGTTTTGCTGTTTAGCGCTAATGCAGGAATCTGGAGACAAAATGTGAACTCAAAAAACTGTTTTATTGCTGGAATTCACAAGAACTAAAATATAAAACTCTGGACTGGAAAGGCATGAACCAGGAATTTGGAACTAGACACTATAGAGGAAAGATGCAGCACGAAGCACGCGAGGATATATGAGGAAAGCTGAAGAGTGGAAACACCTGGGGTACACAGCTGAACAGAATCTACTAATGAACCAAGGGAAGCAATGTGGGGCGATCGTGGCTCAAAGAGTTGGCAGTTCGTCTTGTAACCGGAAGGTTGCTGGTTCGAGCCCCGGCTTGGACAGTCTTGGTCGTTGTGTCCTTGGCAAGACACTTCACCTACCGCCTACTGGTGTTGGCCAGAGGGGCCGATGGCGCGATATGGCAGCCTCGCTTCTGTCAGTCTGCCCCAGGGCAGCTGTGGCTACAACTGTAGCTGCCTCCACCAGTGTGTGAATGAATTAGTGGAATTGTAAAGCACTTTGAGGGCCCCGAAAAGCGCTATATAAATGCAATCCATTATTATTAAAGCAGAACATCACACACACAATATGAGGGACTATCAAAATCAGACAGGAAAAGGGTTAACAAACACTGAGACATGACTGACTTGATGTAACTAAAAAGAGCAAAAGGGAATTAACTAAATATTACAAAAGAACAGAATATAATAAACACAAAAAAACCTGTTAACGTGTTAATCAACGACAAATGATCCTAAAAATGAAGAAGAATCACTTTCATTTGTTGTTTTTAAGTTTACTATCACCTTTAAGCATATGTGGTCAACATAAAATGAGAGAAACAGATACAAACCATATTCAGAGACCCACAGATCACTCTTATAACAACAAATGCAACCATATTGGCAGCAAATGGCCATCTGTATTCAAAGAGTCTTTGACTCTCCCTGGCTTTGACTGCCAGAGATAATCTAGAATCCGTCTTTTCTTATGTAGAAGAAGGAGACACAAATTGTGGCTGAAGATTGCAAATCTGGGAGCTTGAGATTTACTTCCCCATTCCCCCCTCTTCCGAAGGCTATTCCCAAACATCAAGAAGGCTGCATAGAAGATAATTTTATGGAGAACTTGACGTTGGCCCGGTTCAAAAATCAAAGAATCTAACAAAGTTGTTTTTTTCTTTTTTGTTTCTGACCACTGTGCAGCACCGGGATAGTCTCTGATGCTGAAAGGTGCCAGCAAAAAGGCTTTCTTACTCTGCACACTGAGCTCATCCATTTGTTTGTTATCTCAATCCAGGATTTAGAGAGATACAAAGCTGATTAAACAACAAAAGCATAGGGGAAGATAAAGAACACTTAGGTAATGGGTTTAGCCTGCCTGTTTAGCACGCCAAATTCATCTCCTTTTCCCTCGGCTCAAAATGCGTTTGTTATTCTTCCCTAAATCTTTATCCAGATGCGAGAAAGGGAACAAGAAGAAGGAAAGAAACAAAAATAAAAAAGTGAGGAGAAGAAGAGTCTTGGAAACCACCGGTAAAGTGTCACTAACATGCTGTTTTTGTGCAAAATATCAGTTATAAATTGGTCCACACTTGATGAAAATAGCCATAACGCTCAGCGTTTTTGCATGAGGCATTCGCAGAAGGGTAAATGTGGGGATGCCACATGAATAAAACAAAGGTAGAATTTAGGGGAGTTGGGATCTAATTTTCTTTTTTATTTGGTTAAATTGTTTCATAAGTGTTGAGAATAATTGCCTGATACAATAAGTAGAATGCTTTCTGTGTTTTTTGGGTTGCATGTAAACCAATGCAGAGCCATTAAAGCCAGCCTTACTTCCCCCTGGTGAACCTGACTAAAAGCAATCTCAGGGCTTAGCAGTCGCTCTGATAATAACACCTCTAGAGAGGTCAGTGAGCAATGAGGAGTGATAGGGAAAAAACATATTTATGCTCCTCCTGCTGCTTCCCCCTCGTGGAAGGAAGCCGTGAGAAAGGTGCTTACTTAGACGAGATAAAGAGGAAGATGAGAGGCAGCGGACTTGGATTAGCGAAGGGAGACGATCACGGCCAGAATAGGCAGGGAAGGAGGGGGGGGGGGGACAGGGAGGCCGGGAGCCGGTGTCTGGGCTGGTTGGATATGGGGGGAATATTAATCTGGGTTTAGTGTGAGCAGGACCCCACAAACGGCTCAAGCAAACACAGCTTAGAAGAGGCCAAGCCTCGGAGAAAGTCCTAAATCTTCACATTAGCTCCCCGCGTTTCTTCTGCTGAACCCGTAAGCTCTTTTTCTAAAGGACAGCACAAACAAACCACAACCCCCCAATAGTACCTCTTGCCAGTCCTAAACTTCCTCTCTCACAAGGAGACACAAACACACACACACACACACTCTCAAAATCAAGACAGCTTTGAGTATCGAGATTGCAGGAAATTTATAAATCCAGGGCCTGAGTGGATAGGGAGAGATTAGATGGGTCCCCCTCTTAAAGTGACAGGATACCTTCCAATTGTGTTGCTTATTCTCCGGTGTGCCCTACTTCTCTGTCACTGAAGAAAGAGAGAGCAAGGAAAACACTTTGAGGTTTTGGAGAATAGTTGTCATGATAACCTCTGCAACCCCAAGAAAACCTCTGAAAAATATTTTACTGGTATAATTTCTGAAGCAGAAAGTTTTCAGGATTCGAGTAATGCACATGTACATCTCTAAAATCAAGTTTTCTCTCTAGTTAATGTGGAGAAAACCATTAAAAAAGCAGAAAAAAGAAGTCTTCTTTTTTAAATGTCCTTAACTTTATATTTGATATTTCCCCATAGCAAACAGAACCAAACAGATGAGCTCATCAGTGGAGTATAAATTGAAGGGGTTATTGCAAATCAGCAGGATATGATGAAGAAGGTAGGATGTACAGCTGAAGAGTCATACATCTCAACAGCTCTGGCACCTAAAGAGGGTATCGGACCGCCCCGTTGGTGGAGAGGGGGGCTGCTGAGGGAGAAACGGGGTGAGCTACTGAACCTCATCCCGTCACCCACAGCTTCCTGGCAGGGAGGGAACCAGGAGAAAGTGCCTTCTCACTGAGTTTCATTAACCTGACCACATGTGCCAAAAGCCCTGGTATTAGAGTTAATCAAACTGACACTGACACACTTGCTGCAGTCTTCTGGGTCACCTGGGAAGCTCATCCCGTGCCCCGCTGCTTCTAATGCCGAACTTATACACACAAAGTATGCACAGTTTAAAAAAATAAATAAATAAAATTGACGTGTTCTTGCACACACTTACTAACAAACTGCCAGGCTTGTTGCAATCCTGCTCTCCAACCCTGACTCCGTGAGATATCGTTTTTGGAGTTCAATTAACTGTAGAGGACTGCTTTAACTGAAGGAAGTGTGTCTGGTACTGTGAGCCTCATGACTAAATGTTACCACCGCAGGAACGGGATTTAAACATCAAATGGGAACTATAGGTGTTATTTAAAGCTGTACATCAAATCATTAGGGTCAAGTGAAAATGGACTGTGTTATAATGAAGAAAAGCAAAATAAATTCTGAACAAAACCTTTAGAATATTTTAAAAACAAATAGATTCCCCAAGTTCAATAAAATTACGTAATCTGATATCCTGGTAATGCTCTATGGCAGCGGTCTCCAACCTTTTTTGCGCCACAGACCAGTTTATGCCCAACAATATTTTCACGGACCGGCCTTTAAGGTGTCGCGGATAAATACAACAAAATAAAACTAGTACCGGTACCGAAAAAAGAAGATTTATTCATAACACACATGAAAAGACCCAGGAAAACCGAGTTAACGATAAAAACGGTAACAAAATAACGCTGAAAACCGATAAAAACCCTGAAAACTATACATTTCACACCTGAGCCTCAACTCTCGCGGCCCGGTACCAAACGACTCACGGACCGGTACCGGTACCGGTCCGAGGCCCGGGGGTTGGGGACCGCTGCTCTATGGGGACTAGGTATATATATGTGTGCAAGTGCAAGATGATTATTGTTCTTCATAATTCATCATCAATTTTAAATATTTTTTAATATGTGTCAAAAATGTTTCCCTTATCATTAGGCCCAAAAGATAAAAATGGACCAACGGAATAAACCATAACATCTGTGAATCATTTGGCCTGACTCAGACCTCCACTATAAAGATTAAAAACAAGAAAAACTGATTGTGTCAAAACTGGCTGCCCAGTTAAATATACATTTTTTGACAGGCATAGAGGAATGAGAATTACTGCATGATTAGCCTAATACGCTACATACAGGAAAAGTAGCAGTTTAAACTTGACAGTGAGTAAAATCCTTTTCTATGGACAAGAATTATTAATGGAAAGGAGTAAAATGGGGTTTTAGATATGTACAGTAGGAGGACTGGTTGTATTTAAGCTTCCTGCAAAGTCTCCCACTGGCAGCATTATCCGGCCTATGCACCTGTCAGACAACAGAACATGACGAAAAATGTACCTTCATGAAAAGGAGCTGAGCAAATGTTAGACGATTTTCAAAACATTAGAGACAGGACAGATGAGTCCCTTCATCTGCTAGCATTTATCGAGGAAAATACTCTCTCGTTTTGACTACATTACAGAATTTCAACTATATTTATGATTTCTTTGAATGTGCAATTATGCACATAAGCATGCATAGCATGACAGGTTCCTCTGCAGGTTTCAGATGAGGCCCTTGGGGCATTGCAGAGAGTAACCAGATGTCCACTGAGACACCCACTCACCAGAACAACCTTCATCAAGACAACGCCCTCACCAGATCAATCTTCCTGTGACACTTCATTTAGACTGCATTAAAGTGGAATTAGGGCCCATTACGTCTGTTGGCAGGACCTGACAGTCCCACAGCACAGTGATTCTCCCTTCCCAGGAGAGACCACTGCTGAATGGAGCAGATAAGGCTTTTTCAGCCCTGCTATGCTGCAAAGATGAAGAAACCATTCGATTTTTTTCCCACCCTGTCTGCGTTGTTGCTAATCAACTAAAGGAATGTTTAATGCAATTTTACATTCAAAGGATGAATCGCAGCCTTTTGAAGAGAAGATTTCATTTCTTTTACTTCTAAATTGGAGATGCCTATAAATGTGGTCTTGAATGATTATATCTGAAGTACAGATGCTCGAGTGATTCTGACACAATCCATGCATCCATCCATCAAAAAGAAAGGTTCTACTTTATCATTTAGACATTTAGCTTATTCTTTGTGCACAAACATATTGTGTGTTTTAGCCGTTAGTCTCAGTTACAAATTGTATCTACTACACTTACAGAGCAGTTTTAAAGGTCTAACAATGACAGAGGCCTTTACATAAAGAGATACTGTATCTCCTCAATAATGCTGGCATAAATCTGCATGTAATAAAAAGTATCACATTGTAACATCAATGATATACGAATGCCATAACACAAGCCCACCCATGTCTGAGAGTGAGAGCAGCATGTCTGAGAGTGAGAGCTGCATGTGTGAGAGTGAGAGTGAGAGGTCACCCCTCCAACAAAGGACAGTACTTTGCAAAATATTCAAGAAACCACTAAAAGTGGAAACAACAAACTTGCTTCAGTACTCGAAGCAAAAGGCCACTGTCACATACACTGTTGACTCGGCTGAGCAACGTGGGAGCACTCGCTAACCGCACTCCATATGACTCCATCGCTGATGTGTTTACATATTGTTTGGTGAAGTATATGACACCCACTGACTTTAAAGTAGAAAATATTGAATTTAATTTATTTAATAACTGTTATGCAGATCATGAGTTACAAAATTAAGTTACTTTAGTCACTGTTATTATTAAAGTGTTAAACAGTTATGTTATACTTAGAAACTTTTAGGTAAAACCCTAAATGCGCTATTTAATTTGATATATACTGTCTCACTGCTATTACACTATGCTGCTGATGCTGCTGCTTCTATCTTATGGAAATAGATTCACACTTTGAATTAGTTGGAAAAAGATGGAAAATGTCCTTTGTTTGCACTAGTAAAAGCTGCTTTACCCATAAAACATTTTTCTGTATTTTTCAGGATTAGTATCGGCATCATTACAGCAAATTTTCTTTAAAAATTTTGTGACATAATTTTGAGGCTATATTTCCCAACCCTGCTGGAGATGCTCAGCAAACTTTTGAGATCTACTCTGAAATGACATGATTACCTAGTAAAAGCCAGACAAATCAAATCCTTTGAACTGATACCATCATTTATCAGAGGATTCTTTCAGCTATCACCAAACCTGTGAGGATCAGGATTTGAGCAGGATTTGAGCCAGGACTTAGGGTCAGAGTGGTGGGAGTTATGGGGTGCGAGTCAGGTCAGCCTCCCTCGGTTTCTTTACCCCACCTCTTGCGTGTCATCCCGCCCTGCCACCCTCCACTGTCTCAGCGGAGTTCATGGCGAGGCCCCCCTCACGCATCCTTCACTGACCAGGCGGCTGAGAGGCACACAGATACCCCCTTAAGGAGCTTTGCTCTCTAGAGGAAACTTAATCTTCTTTTTTAACGCCATCCCTAGGCTTCTCGCAGGCCCTGAATAGAGCGGGGGAGGAGCCGGTTGCAGAGTATCTCAGAGCCCACATGGCAGCCCAGCCCAAATCTGAATATCTGAGCCATGGCGGAGCTGAGGAGCTCCAACGCCAGCACAGGAATTAGCCCTCCGACAGGCCATGCTAAATCCCCCTGCCTCCTCCCCTACGTCCCACTTGCTCCTTCTTCCTGTACTCTCTTGCAGCTCCTCCCCCAATTCATCCACCGCCACACGTGTTTGACAGGCTGTGACAGTCAGACAGAAGGAAAAAAAACAGAGGAACTAATACAAGGGAGTTTTAAAATCATCTATCCACAAAAAATAATAGCAGTACATTGCCAGTGTCCAGTGTATTCACCTTCTAGCTCCCTGAAGATCACTCTTTGGTATGCAGGTACAAAATCAGAGAGTGAGAATGACAGTTTGTGATTTTATGGTGTGTTATCGTCAGAAACAAATTGTAGTTTTCATGCTTTACTTTTGCACTAATTAACAAAATGAGATGTAACATGCTGTTGGGTGTTATTGTTGTTTGGGAAGGCCAGGTTAGCTTTCAGTCATGATGTTTAGCTAAAAAATGACCAGGTTTAAATTTTAAGTAGAGAAATGTGAACTCTGTAAAGGCATATTAGATGCCAGTATTTCCTTTTATATGACATCTGGTCAATTTTAACAGCATAATTCTATCTGGTCATTAGAATTTAAAAAAAGTCAGATAAACTGTGTTGTTGTGAGGACTACCTGTAAAAAACTCCTACTCTCTCACTCTCTGCATCCCTCTGTCTCTCTCTTCCTCTTGACCAAAGGGCACGGGGTAAATATTAACCCTGACAGACTTCTGTGAAAATCTCTGAGCCATTTTATTTGGAAGGAGGTGTGACAGATTACCGAAGAAGGGCGGATTCCTCAGTGGCAAGAGGTAGCGGCTCTCTTTACCCAAACACTTTGGGACCCGTGCTCTGACATGCTCCTTTAGCACCCTGTCAGGAGACTATTCCCAAAGCAAACATAGCCAGATCTTTCTCTCCACAAGGCAGGCCCTCATAAACTCCCTGAAAGGACTTAGAGTGCTGAGGAGCCATAAGAAAACAAGATGTGGGGAAACCAAACAGACCTTACAAAGCCCCTGGACATGGTGTCTTTAGGCAACTTAACAGCAGTATGGTGTTCACTTAGGGGAGAAAATGAAAAGGCGAATTTGAACTCCGTTTTATCTTAGCAGGTCCAAACACAGACCAGTGCTCTGCATTTCATGCCGAAAAGTGCCCGAGTGATAGCGACAGAGAATGGAGGAAAAGTCTGAGGAGCTGTTAAATCGATTTTCTGAGCGGTGTACAATATTTATTTCAACGTGTATATTCTCCCTGCATTTTATGATATTTGAGCACTTTTTTTAGTGTCCTGTGGGAGTCGAGGCAATCAAATAATATAATATATTACTTATTGCCCATTGATGACATGATGGGAATGTTCATTCTGGCTAAACACGGACTCGGCCTTGCAGTGTCATGTATGGTCATGGTGTGAGATTCTGTCACAGTCACGATAATATAGTCCACACACTGGCTTAGCAGGCAGGAAGTGTATGAGGAATTTTAAACCTGGACAGCTGCTAGAGAATATGCAGGTTTCTTTTATTTAACACGAGAGGCTTTATTTTCCTCAGATATTTAAAACTCCGCCTGTTGTTTGTGAATCAAATTAAGATTATTTTTTTAATTGATTTCCTTCTGATTGATCAAATAACATGTTTTTTCACATTGAAGTAGTTACATTTACAACATGAGATTAGTGAATAACACAAAGACTTAATTCTGTGACTACTGGTGTTCTTGAATCTGTATCAACTTTACACAGCAACGCGTCGTGAACAAAATATTGAAAGCCACCAATTCACTTTGAAGACAACGTGAAAATTATTTGGAAACAGCTCCTTGTTTTTGTCACGAATCACAATGGTAAGATTCAGATCCAGTATTCAGGACTTCATTAGATCTCTTTAGGTTCTCCAAATACACAAAAATACAAATACAGATAATGGCAGTGGAGGAGCTAGGACAGGAACAAGGGAAGATACAGATACACAAGGTGTTGGAGCTATTTGTTCTTATTTTTTATTATTTTGAAATTAGTTAAAGTTTGTTTTTAGTTTACTTATATTTTGGGGTTTATTTACAAGTTATTTGTTGGTTAATATTTTGTTTCAATGTTTTGTTTGTTTGATGTTACTTTGTTAAATTAGTCAGGAAGAGCTGTAGGGCCATTTTGTTTGTATAAATAAAGAGACTGGTATAGGACCAGCATGCACTGGGGTGGGCCTATGGTTTTTTACCAGAGCAGGAGAAGCAGCAGGAAGTAACAAAAAATTGGATCTTGTTATTGCCAAACTGGATAAAATAAACCATAAAAACGCAACTTTCAAGTTTGGACAGTGGACTTCTTTTGCCTGCGTACGAAATAGTATCTCAGTGCAGCAGTGGCTTGTGGACTTTTAATTGTGGGATGTTTGGTTTGTCAAACAAAAGGAATTGCCACTACACAAGGTAATGACTCTAGGGTAAACCAGGTGGGAAATATGGCGGGGACAAATCGAGAGAAGGGTTTGATAGCAAGACAAGGGAAGTCAAACTCTATACACCATCAGAATACACAGGAAGTAGTTAACAAAGGATGTTACACAGACAGAAACTTAACGGGAAACACAGGAAAAGCGGGGATAACCTCAAAACCCAGGAATCAGTAACAAAAGCATAAGAACTAAACCTAAGCTTGAAGGCAAACTAAGGAAAGAAACCAAGAAGCGCTAAAACAAGGACTCAAACTATCAACACTCGGATAATAAACAAAACAGAATAATAATAATAATAAGCAAGAGTCCAAACACAACCTCTGGTTCATAGAGCCAGGACTCACCTCTTTCCCTCTCTTCCTGTTTAAACAAAACTCTGTATTTAATCATTAGTTATTATTAATCTCTGGCTCTCTTCCACAGTGTGTCTTTTATCCTTTCTTCCTCCCATCACCCTCAACCGGTTTCTGCAGATCTTTGAACCTCCCTGAGCCTGCTTGTGCTGCAGGTTTCTTCCTATTAACAGGGAGTTTTTTGTCCCCACTGTCACAAAGCGCTTGCTCATAAGGGGTCATTTGATTGTTGGGCTTTCTCTCTGTTATTTTAGGCTCTTTACTTTACAATATAAAGTGCCTTAAAGTGACTGTTGTTGTGATTTGGTGTTATATAAACAGTGTTGGGGAGTAACGGGATACATGTACCACCGTTACGTATTTAAAATACAAAATATGAGTAACTGTATTCCGTTACAGTTACCGTTTAAAAAGGTGGTATTTAGAATACAGTTACTTTGTTGAAATAAATGGATTACACGGCGGTACTTCCCTGTTTCATATTGTGGCAGGTCAGGACTGTTTGGGTTTTGTTTGACAGCTACGTTCTGTTGTTCCAGGCGGCAGCGTTACGGTTGCCATGGTTACAGGGTGACGCTCTCGCTCTGCGTGTTTCCTGGGTGAGAGAGGCCTTTTTGTTGTTGTTGTGCTAAGCTAATAGGCAGAATGCTACAGGTATAGCTCTAAAGAATGTAGCATCATGGGCAGTGTAGTCCGTGCTGCAGGGAGAATGGACTGCCATACACGTTATGTGTCTGTGAGCGAGGGAGGGAGAAAAAGGAAAAGTACGAGCTGTCATCGAGCAAAAACGGGAGCTGGAAGCATGTAAATATAATAATAACCACTGCAGCCAAGAAGAGAGCCTGACGAGCCCAGTTGTAAGTAAGCTATTAAGACTCGACTGTACACCGTGTTCGTGTTTTCCTCCAAAAACAATAAGTTCCATTGGAGCAGCCTTTCAACGCCTCTCTCTGTCTCTGCTAGCAAAGTTGACCCAGACAACAAAGTAAAGCTAGTTTTCGGCTACGAGCCCGACACAGAACCCACCGTATTAGCCAGAGGTCCCTTTACTACGGTTCGGAGCCGCAGACCTTCAGTGACAGTAATAAATCACAGCAATAGTACATTCATGTAGTTGTAAACAGCATGATAATATATTAAGTAATCCAAAGTATTCAGAATACGTTACTCTCATTGAGTAACGTAACGGAATACGTTACAGAATACATTTTGGGACATGTAATCTGTATTCTGTAATGGAATACATTTTAAAAGTAACCTTCCCAACACTGTATATAAATAAAACTAAATTGAATTGAATTGACCGTTACAGTCATGGCTGGAAAAAGTGCTTAAAGAACCAGCTGAAACAGCCTAAAGCCTTTTATAAAACTGTCGATAAATGTAGTTAGAAGATATATATATATATATATATATATATATATATATATATATATATATATATATATATATATATATATATATATATATATATTGTTTTTAAGAAGAACAGTGATTTTTACATACACTTGTAATCTGTAGTGTATTAAGTGATGTAAAGAACACGCACTGAAATATGAAGTTGACCTAAGGACTTCATATATTGATTGCAATATGTCAGCCAAGAGTTGACTTGTGTGTGTGTGTGTGTGTGTGTGCAGCTCTGTGACTGCAAGTAATTTCCACACGGTTAGTTATCCTTAAGCTTTGGTCAGAATACACAGAGGGACAAACCTCTATTACCTCTGAAGCCAAAACTGGGTCAGATGGTTGAACCAAGAATTAATTTACAGGTGCTGGTATTGAGTAATATAAAGGTTCACCAGGTTGTATAGGCGGGTTGATGATGAAGGGCGAGGGGGCAAATAGAGGTAAATTCTTAATTTAGAATTGGAGCCTAATGAGTGGATTCCTCGGGGGTTAAGAGGGATCAGTGTTTCACAGTTTCTGCAATTGAAAGAGTTAGCCAAATGGATCATCCATTTATTCGTCATCTGGGTCTTAATTGGAATTCAATTTAGGAGTGTGTGTGTGTGTGTGTGTGTAGCAGCTTGTGTGTGAGCATGTACAATCACGGGGCACGTCGGACCCTCTTTTAAATTTGCTTTGCTTGATGGGCTCCAAAATACATTTCTCTTGAGCCCCGAGCAGACTTAGATACACTTGTCACATAATCAAATGTGAAATACAAAGTACTGTATGGTGAAAGGGCCAGGACTTTATTCCAATGGAAATATTTTACTTTTTTTCCTCTCCCCTCTCCAGCCGGTTGCTTTCATGTCATTTAGATGAGTGGTTAATAAGGCAAAGCGTTAAGAGGATTATGATCTGGTCGGGCCGTGGCGGTGCTGGAGAAAGTAGGGGAGGGGGAGTCAGAGCATCTAAGGCAGCTTGATGTGGGGGGGCACATATTGGCTGGTACAATACTGGGCAGGAGGAGAGCATCCTCCTCACTGTCAAGATTCATTTAGTCAGAACTAAGCACTCCAATAGACCTGAGCTCTCCAATAGGCCATATCTTCGTCCTGTTCTTTCGGGCTGGGGAGGATTTTCTTTAAAGACTCTCTATCTCTTTCTCTGCCTTAATGAAGACCAGTGGTATTGGTAAGCCAATGAGGAGGTGGGAGCCCTACTCAGTTTGGGAAAGGGGCAGATGGAGGAATCAGGGGGCTTCATATTTCAGCCTGGGCCTGTGAAGATTTTAGGGTCGTGTGTGCTGGGGAATCCAAAGATGGAGCTTAAGCAAAAAGGCTTTTGAAAAACGGACACTTTTTTGGCCTTCCCAAGTGGTTTCACTTGAGAGAAAAGGAAGATATTTAGGTAAAATCTCTTACAGGTAAAGCGGACTTCACCTGAGAATCATCCTCTTGATGTGTTCTTAGAAGAACTCTGAGGATGGACAGGACTTGATGCCGTATCTCTGAGGGAGCAAATGTAACGAGAGGCACCTCAGACAGATTGCTGCCACGGCTGGTGGGCTGCCAGTCCCCTCGTGCCTTCTCCAAGCGCGGTGCTTTGCAAGAGCCAATTTTGAAGAAATCTCCGTGGATCAGCCACCGAGAAGACACAAGCCTCCTCCCCCCCCCATCACCACCTCCACTGTTCCCAAACCCCCCTCCGCCGTCCTCTTCTCCATCATAACCTCACACCCCACCCTGCGACTCACAACGCCCGGCACCAGGCTTCTTAAATGCATCTTTAATTCAGCAACTTTGAAGTGGCACTACAGCAAATGCACTCAATCAATTATAAATGAAATAATCTCCTTATAATATTAGAGATTTTTAAAGTCTAAGAAATACTGGGAGATTAGGGAGCCCAAATCAGTTTTAGCGGTATCTAAAGTGACAGCAGGAGAATCATTGGAAGGAGCGGGTAGAAACTTAAAATGATTATGTAGATCTGTGTCACTGCCGAATGTTTCTGCAAATCCCTGCTGGATCTACCGCAAAGGAGGAAACAGATTATTCCTGGCCTTATTTAAAGGGTTGGAGTTCTTAAGTGGCTTTTTAAAAGGAAACATTTATATATATTTACACATATATTTACTGCTACTCTCTCTGCCTCTCCGCAGCCGCTTGAGGCTCCCTCACTGCCATCTTTTACCCTCCAGGTCAGCCATGTACATGAGCATGCTTGTTGTACAGTGGATAAAGATATTATTGAAGCTTTTGGCAACATGTACATTCAAATAATTCACAGCAGATGAGTGTAGATATGTGTCATCTCCTTACATTTTCTCCCTAAAGGCGTTATTGTATCATTTAAAAAAAAAAATGTATGCAAATTTTATGTTGTGTGCTACTTTAGATCATACAGAATAAGATACAGACTAGGGATGCAACGATACCAATTTTTTCAAATCGATACTTGGATCTGAGTACTTGCCGATACTGAGTACAAAAACCGATACTTCTACCACACACACACACACACACACACACAAATACAATGAATTGGAAGACAGGTTTTATTTTATTCTCTGACGATAAAAAATAAAATTGTAATAAAAATGACCACAAAAAAAATTTCAAGTGAAAAATAAGCACTTCTGTTAAATTATTGCAGAGTCTCCACATTGTAATTTAACAAAATATCACTGAACTATTGGCACTGTCTCGAGCTTTCAGAATAATAAATAAACACTTCTGTTTGGAATAAAATAAATACAAATTAGGTTTGAGAATAAAATAAACTTTTAAATTGTTGCAGAGTGTCCATATTGTAAACAAACAAACAAAATAACAAAAGTATTCGGCATTGACGAATAAACTCCTCATCTGCCCGTGGATCATCAGTCCACTGCGCCGTAAAAAAACCGAGGACTGACATCGCGCACACACTGCTTGTCTTTACCTCTTTAGGAAGTTTTGGCACCATTATCTCCCTGATGTGTGGGCGGCTGGGAATTTCATATCGCAGCTCGAGTATGCTGAGAAGACGATGCAATCCTATGTTTTCCACGACCGGCATTGGCTGGTCATCCAGAGCGATAAAATGAGTCAGAGCCTCTGTTATTTTAACTGCCCGTGGATTTTCTCTTGACATTTTTCATCGCTTTTCCAAAACCTGAGTTAAAGTTGGCTGTTCCACACTGCTGACATTTTGTTTAGCCTAGCTACAGCAGCCTCCAGTTTCTCTTTTTTATCTGGAGCTGCCAGTCTCACTCGCCTAACCCTGTGCCTGTTTAGCGTGGGATGTCCCCCTAGTGGCCAATCTAAAAAACTACAACAAAAATGACAAGCCACCCTCTGATTAATGAAATAAGTTGGTATCGGTTCATGGTATCGGTTAACTTTTACGAGTATGAGTACACACACATTTTACAGTATCGGCCCCGATACCCGATACCAGTATCGGTATCGGTGCATCTCTAATACAGACACAGATAAATACACAAAGAAATGTATTTGGTGCACATAAAATAAAAAATTAACTATTTTACATGTTGTACAAGTATTTTTGTACCTTTGGGTTTTATTATAAAGGGAACCATTAGGGGAAACTGGAGCTGTTTGACCGGCTCATTCATTTGATTACTGTAAAGAGTACATAAAGGCCATAAAGTGCTCAAAATTCATCAGGAGTTTAAATTATTACCGCTTTGTTGGCTGCGTTGGTGACAACACTTCAGGTCGGGTTGAATAAGCCCGGCTGAGGTGAAAGCCCCAGATGAAGTAGGCTGTTCCAGAGAAGTAAAGTTTGCTTATCCATAAATATATATACACTCACTTTTTATGTTATGGCCAGTTCATGCTTTACTTTGTATACTAGGATGCTCATCTCATTTAAAAAAGTTGTGATAGAAAAAAGTCTGCCACACGCTCAGCAGGGCTTTACAAACCTTGGGTTTATTTCTGCCTATTTTCCACAGCGGCCGTTGTGTTTATCCCTTCCTACCATTACTCACAGTGGTAGAAATTATGACCCAGCGCACATTTCTATCACGCTAGGGTTCATTCATCTTTGATTACACCTTTCAGATGATATAAATTAGGCCTATCCCACCTTGTTAGCTTGATGGATTACAGGGGCCAATATGAAACACACTGATCAATACCATGGATTAGTTTCTGTGTTTCAAGGCTATCCAACTCTGTGAGAGCACGTTTCTCAAGTCTGCCTTTGCAAAATTTTCAGTGCAAATAAAGTCCTCTGATAGAATTTAAGTAAAGCCGCACTTGTGCGCAACATCAAAAATCACAGCTGTACAGTAAAAAAAGAAAAAAATAGATTAATATTATAAGGTGTTATTTCTTTGTCAGGTGGTCACATACAGTTAAAGATCCATTATCTTTCCTTTTTCATTTCTTCTTCAGCTCCTGTGCTTTGTCTTTTACTGTACACTGTCAAAACAGGGAGTTTCTTTACTGTTGCTAACACATAACGATGTGTTGAAGGCAGAAAAATTCAGAAATCAATCGAGGGCCAAGCGCTCCAAAGGGCAGAGATCACGAGGGTGCTTGTTTCTCCATGATCTTTAAATTGCTGCTAACACTGTGTTCAAGTTGTGCAAGTGTTTTGGTGAAGTACTGTGGGGGGAAACAAAGCAAACCTGAGTATATATGACTTTAAAGGGGTCACTTCAATCTTTTATGCCTTTTATTTTACATGAAAGATAATTTTGAGATTTCTTCTGATTAAATCACTTAATTCAAGTAGTAGTAAATAGATACACATTGCTCTGTAGAAGACTGACGACCAGAAAACAGTGGAGCGTTTAGCTTGAGCCACACGTTTATATATATTATAATATATATAGTATATATAGTATAATTTAGTTAGCTTTGCATTGTAAGGAAAAGATGCTACAATCAAAGAGAGAAACCCCCAGCAAGCAGACAATCTCTCATTAGCAAGCATTTGGCGACAGTGGGAAGGAAAAACTCCTTTTTAACAGGAAGAGACCTCCAGCAGAACCAGAATCAAAGAGGAGCAGCCATCTGCCACAAGCAAGCTGGGTGTGAGCGGCGACAAACAGGACAAAAGACACATTGCTGAAAAGAGCAGCCGAGACAGGCTACAAACAGACTAAATATGAATCGTTTAAACACTTCTTTAATCAGAAAAAACACAACTATATGTACAAACTGCTGCCTTTAACAAAATGATATCACTACTGGGGCAATTTCCCTACTTTCACTTATAAAAACCTGCTTTTTACCAAATAAATTTTTTTTTATCAGCTTTAAATAAATAAAGAAATTTTTATTTATATAGCACCTTTCAAGACAGAATCACAAAGTGCTGCACGTATGATTACAAGTCATAAAAAGGTTTAAAAAGAGAAAATAAAACAGGTTTAAAAAGGTGAGTTTTGAGTTGTTTTTTTAAAACAGCTACTGAGTCCGCTTTACATCCAAACACATTAGACCATGAATTTTCATTCATAGTTTTTCAACAAATGATTCTTCTTTGATTTCTGTTTGCTTCTGTTTTTGTAAGGGACTAAGACTGAGAGTGAAAACAGGTCAGTCGCTCTGTGGAACATGTCGAAAGATGAGCAAACACACAAGTGGAGGCAGATCTGGGAGTGCAATGCATTTGGCGTCTTTAGGCAGACCTTTGACAGGGGGTGTGTTTAACTGCTCCTTTTAGCAGAAATGGGCGATTGCACAGAAAACATCTATTCAGAGATTTAAATTTGTTTTGCAAAGTGGAAAAAAAAACACTCTGGGAAGCAAAGAGCACGTGGAAATGTATTGAGGTATTTATCAAGCTTATAGAAAATGCTCCATATGGACAAGGGGCAGGTCAAATGAATAAGCTTTTAAAAATCAATCTCACCAATTACTGTCTGTCTCACTTGTGAGTGAGTCACGCCTGACTCGGCGCACAAAGGGGCAGATGCAGAGAGAAGCTGAAGAGGGAGAAGACTGACAACTTCATGTTTGGGTAATTATCACCACTTCTGGCATGAACTGAGGGGCCTCTTAACTGCCTCTTTGTTGTTGTTAAACAGTTTGCTCTGCTGATTGATGATGAAAAGGGAACATGCACCCACACCTCTCCAGGGACTGTGACATAATGTGTGTGCATCCCCTGTGACCCTGCCAGCTGGGCAGGCTAAACACAACGCACACACGCGGGATTGTATGGACGATCACAGGGGCTGGCTATCGATACATTATTCATGTCCATCTGATGGGACCCGCTCAGAGGCACGGCGCACACACCCACACACACATTTATTCTAATTCAGCCACTTCATCATATCAGTGGCCCGGCTGAGAAGTCCTACATCCCCGTAGATGCTCTGGTCTTTTCCTGCACCGTCATCAGATTCTCCAGCTTTCCCCTGTGTGTTACCTCCTCATTCATATTCATGTGAGTCAGATCTCTGCCAAAGGGTGTGTGTGTGTGTGTGTGTGTGTGTGTGTGTGTAATATGCAAGACCCTGAGGCAAGAAAAAGCACTCAAAACACACGTCGTAATAAATACATACATAAACCATCACAGTCCCACTGTGAAGTGTTTATTAAAACAAGAGAATAAAAAATGTGGGAAATTATTTTAAGGTATTTTGAAAAAAGGCATCCTCTTCATGCCGATGTTTTAGTTCTCTCATGCTCACGTTTGGGAATCAGCTCATTAGAAACAGATAAACATGTATAGATGTCCATGGCCTCTTTATTTCAGGCCTCCCCCCGTGAGCGATGTGTGCTCGAGGGATTATCTAACAAGAAGACTGCGGCTCTCACTCCTGTGGTTTCTGCTCAGTCGCCATCTGACAGCCGGGATGGCCCGACTCTTTACATGGCCAGTTGGGCCCAGCAAGAAACCTTATTATTCTTAAAGCTCCTCTCTCCCCATTTGTACCCAATATGTCCCGATGCTTGAAAATTTGTTGATGTTTTGTTCCCTTTCATTTCATTCTTACTCTTTCTGTCTCAGCTCAACCGCTTTAGTGTTGCCATGAGTGCTCTTCATACGCCCCTGATTGGTGCGATCTGTGTGTGCAGGTAAGTTAAGTGGCCCACTGCAGCCTCCCTGCAGAGAGATTGATGGCCTCAGGCCATGTCACACTGTAATTTCTTAAGCACTTATATCCACACTGGCTTGCCATCTCTGCGGCAGTCTTTGCACCAGACTGTATGTAATTAGAAGGCAAATGTCTGGGAGCAGGCCTGCTGATCTGCAGGTAACCCAATAAAATATTATGCCATCTTTACTGCCCATTGTTGAAACACAGTAATTAAGGGTAGTTTAATGTGACAAAGTCTAAACTTTAAATTTTACTTAGCTCTTTTATTGTTACCTCTATTCCTGTAGATATTCAAAAATTATTCACTGGAACTGTGACCTTCAGAGCAAACAGAGAAATATTAAAATATAATTAGCCACAAAGTTTAAACCATTGTCTCTTCTCTTCTTGCCAAAGTCTGTCTCACTCCAGTATAAGTGGTCATGTTCAGTTGGCATCCCCGTGGACACTCAGTGGGTTAATGCTGGATGTCGCTGTGTCCCGATGGCAATCCAAAGCCTTTCTAAGAAGGCTTTGGCCGAACAAGGCATAAATCCAGATTATGAAATAACAATAAAACAATCCCTTATGCTCATTTCATAAAACACTATATAATAAAGCTTATGGGGAAAGAGCTCGACTTAACAAGTCCAGTGTGCTGCACTCTTTGCACTCTCTGCAAGCTGATAAGTGAGGAGCTGTGAGTAAGCAAAAATAAGTGCCGTTAATAAAAACTGTATATTCTGCACACACACAGATACGCTATTACTGCTCAGTTATTAGTCGTTAGGTAGAAACTTTCAAGAGGTGTTTGAAACAGAGCCGTTATTCTCGTGAGGGGCTCTCACTAAAGTGGAGAGGAAAGCAACTCGAGAGTGATATAAGCTCAACAGATGAGCCTCAATTCACTAAATGTTTGAATCCAGATGACCCGCAGATGCTTTAAAGCAGATTTAACAACAATAGACAGATGTTGGATGTTGAGCGGTAGCTTGTATAAGGGAAGTGGTTATCACACCGGCTGAGTTTTTTCTCTCCCCATCCCTTTAATCGAGGAAAGACTTAGAGCTGTTTCTAAGTGCTTCCAAATCAGATAAAACAGACAGAGAAAACCAAGTTGTCCATGTAAGTGAGTGCTGCTTTGTGAGGCTGATATGGACCAGAGAGGATTACTCCTGGATGGGAGGCAGGCTTTGGAAGGACTGTGAAGACAGGAATATAGACTTTCCTACTTTATACTATCATTACAGTCAAGAAGTGGATGGAAGCCATTTGTGTGTGTGTGTGTGCTATTAAAAGAATAGAATTTTATTTCTTATTTTATTTCTACTGAACATGGCACTAAATGTATATATGCATTAAAAATCAACAGACTCAAATAAAGAAAATGTTTTAGCAGTTTGGTTTGAATTTCTGTGCCGGTTTTTGCAAACCTGCCAGCATTGTTGATATATGACTCGTAGTCATGGCTACATTATAACATATAAACTCAGCACTCAAGGGTTCGACCACACCCTCAGATTGTTGAGTTTTGGTCACAGCTACACAACTGTAGAGTTTCTTGCTTGGCTGTGATGCTCATGATGTCTGTTCATGTATTTACAGAACTATCTGCAGAACAGATGTTCATAAGCATTTCATTCGACTCAAACACTACCCACGACACTATCAAGGTTATGTTCTCATTTGCTCTTGTATATTTCTAGTACTGTATATAAATACGAATCTAAGGAGACAGCATTGTAACTCGTCAACATATTTAATAATAATAATAATGGATTGGATTTATATAGCGCTTTACAATGCCACTATTCATTCACTCTCACATTCACACACTGGTGGAGGCAGCTACGGTTGTAGCCACAGCTGCCCTGGGGCAGACTGACAGAAGCGAGGCTGCCATATTGCGCCATCGGCCCCTCTGGCCATCACCAGTAGGCGGTAGGTGAAGTGTCTTGCCCAAGGACACAACGACCAGGACAGAGAGCCCGGGGATCGAACCGGCAACCTTCCGGTTACAAATACGCTCCCCAACCCCCTGAACCACGGTCGCCTCAAAGCATATTTCCATAGCATATTATAAACAAAATACTATTTGACTATAGAAAATTAGTATTGTTCAGACTCTTGTGTTGGTTAACCAGTTCTCTAATGGCCTGTCATAGTTCACAGTCTGAAGGTTATCAGTCAAAGTCAGAGAATCACAGAGCAGAATGTAACAATGTAACAATGTAACAATGTTGTTTTCACCTTTGACATCCACACCTTGGAAAAACGTTATCTGAGAGACGCCTGCTGCAGCAGGAAAAACCACAAATGTCCATCCACCTGTTTACCAGTGGGAAGATCTTTCAAACCTTCAGTCATGAAAACTTACATGGCGTGTAATGGCGTGTCAGAACACTTCCACTTTTGAATGCATCCTTACGTATGAGATAAACGACTCCCTACTCACAAAGAAGTTCCCCTTTAAGGAATATCAGTGTCATGGTTTCAGCTGTGTAATGCATTGCTTTATCTCCATCTCCATATCTTTATCTAGTATCTGAACAAATAATATATTGAAAGATGGGTACAATATGACCGCTCACTGGCATCATGGGTAGCATGATCCCGTTGTAGTTTTTACTCAGTTTTCTCAGGTGGAAAATACCCAGTTGCTACAGGCTATACAGATACCTAAGCAGCACATATTTGGGGAAATAATAAGTCTTGCAGCACGTTAAAGGAAAAGAATACAATTCTGTGAATCACTAAAAAAGTAGTGAGACACTGTATAAATATGTGAGCTGTGGAGGTGCTGGCAGGTGAGTTTTCCCCTCCGTATGATGGCTCCATGTAGGTTACTGATATCCCAAGTCCCAGCCCTTTCCCTCGGTGATAGTTAATTACACTGGATAAATCCATCGGCAATTTGTCAGGCTGTTTCAGTATTCCCACCCAACCCACCCACCCAAGACCAGCCACTTCCCTCCTCTCTTATTCCTCATTCTAAGCTCATGTAATGAATCACTAATCACTCAGTCCCTGATGAACATCCCCAGCCTATTATCTCTTAATTACCCCATTCGAGAGGCAACAACACAGGCCAGCAGGGGGCGGGCAGTCAAATAAAAATAAGGAATATAATGCGCGTAAAATAGTTTGTGCTCAAAAGCCTGAACATCGTTGTGTGTGTGGATGAGGGCAGTGTATTTACTGTCAGGTGGTGAATTATGTATGTCACCGTGTTTCTGTTCATGTACCTGAGAGAGCGAGCGGGACATTGAAAGCCCCCCGGCTGTCGTGGTTTATGTACATAGAGCCAGAACTGGCTTGCTCTCAATCTTTGCTCGGCTCTGTGACCGCCGGGCTCCAAATGGTCCTCTTGTGGAGCATCTTGGCTGTGGCAGAAAATGGAGCCTCTAACTCACAGTCATTTGCAGATGCGACACTTGGGATTCGAAGCGAGTTGCCACAGAGCAAAGATAGAAATTGGAACTGGCAGCAGACATGAAATGGGGTCAGGGGATTTGCCCCCGACACTCTCTCACACACACACACACACATATGTCCGTATATATATATATATATATATATATATATATATATATATATATATATATATATATATATATGTATATATATATATAGGGATGCAACGATACCAATTTTTTCAAACCGATACGATACCGATACTTGGATCTGAGTACTTGCCGATACAGAGTACAAAAACCGATACTTCTACCACACACACACACACAAATGCAATGAATTGGAAGACAGGTTTTATTTTATTCTCTGCCGATAAAAAATAAAATCTTAATAAAAATGACCACAAAAAAATTTCAAGTGAAAAATAAGCACTTCTGTTAAATTATTGCAGAGTCTCCACATTGTAATTTTACAAAATATCACTGAACTATTGGCACTGTCTCGAGCTTTCAGAATAATAAATACACACTTCTGTTTATTTATTAAATTTCATATTGCAGCTCGAGTATGCTGAGAAGACGGTGCAATCCTATGTTTTCCACGACTGGCATTGGCTGGTCATCCAGAGCGATAAAATGAGTCAGAGCCTCTGTTATTTTAACTGCCCGTGGATTTTCTCTTGACATTTTTCATCGCTTTTCCAAAACCTGAGTTAAAGTTGGCTGTTCCACACTGCTGACATTTTGTTTAGCCTAGCTACAGCAGCCTCCAGTTTCTCTTTTTTATTTGGAGCCGCCAGTCTCACTCACCTAACCCTGTGCCTGTTTAGCGCGAGATGTCCCCTAGTGGCCAATCTAAAAAACTACAACAGAAATGACAAGCCACCCTCTGATTAATGAAATAAGTTGGTATCGGTTCATGGTATCGGTTAACTTTTACGAGTATGAGTACACACACATTTTACAGTATCGGCCCCGATACCCGATACCAGTATCGGTGCATCCCTATATATATATATATATATATATATATATATATATATATATATATATATATATATATATATATATATGAAGATGTAAGTTTCAGGAATTCATGAGTAGCCAGTTCAATGATGTTGCAGATAAACTAAAAAGCGGGCTTTGAATAAAAATATTAATTTGTTGCTGTATTTTAGTGTCTGCTAAAGAATCCATACACATTAAATGAAATACATTCTCTCTGCCTTCGGTTCTTAAAAGTAAAGACTTCATGGTTTGAAACACCCAGTCGGTGTGATGGAGCTGGGGGGTTTAAGCAGTGTGTGAGGCGGGAAAGAGAAATTCCCATACTCCCTTTTCGCAGTCTGAGAAAAGCGCAAAAGAATAGGTTCAAGATCACACAGTTGTCGCTTGTTTACATCAACCGAGCAAACCGAGAACACATTTTTATAGCGTCCCCATCTGACAGGTGTCCCCTGCCAAGTACTCTTAATAGTTAAGGTCTTTGCATTTAATCTCGCTAATTTCAACATATCCCTCTAAGGATCTTAAAGCTTAACTTTCGAAAAGAAAAAAACCCTGTACAGCCCTTTTTGGAATCCTGGTGTCTGTTTTTTGTCAGTCTTTTAGTGAAAGCCTGTCAAAAATGGTTAGCTTCTCCAGTGAAACTACTTCTTTGCATCTTAGCTCCCGGTCTTGCCCTGTGTCTGCACAATTTCTTTCTATCCTCTTGTTTCTCTCCTTTTGTTTAGATAAAGCGAGGGATTAGGAAAGATTTGCCCCCATAAAGCAGTGGTTTGATGGGCTTTTATCCCACCATGTTGCTAAAGCTGTGTAGCCCCTGGATTAGGTCTTGACAATAGGAACCCTTGTGCTGGGCCGCAGCCTGAGGGGCACAACCAAAGACCAGTTCTGAGAAAGAGGGAGGAAACAAACCTGCCAACCTCGATATGTCAAGTCTGCCACAGAAACCGTTCAGAGGAGCGGCCCCGGCTGCTGCATGGTGCGCCGCATCTACAGGATCATACAAGGATAAACAATAGAGGGAACAACTTGTGGTCAGCCTCACATGTGGAGAATAACTGTGTCTCTATCTCAGTGCTCTCTGTTCACCTCACTTTGGTTTCTACCAAAGTGCTTAATGTAGAAAGTTTCAGATGCATGCTCCACTCTGGGGAGATTTTTATAGATATTGTGGAGTATTTTAAAAATAGCTCTGAAGTGATGGCACTTAAGTCAGCATCAGGTGGGCCTGAAGGCTGTTTTGAAAGTGAAATCTGAAGGTTGTGGAGTTAGAAGAAGTGAGGTTAACACAAGCACATCGCTAACTGGTCGAATCTGCAGGCTTGAGGCTACATCATGAGCTGCTGGGGTAACACACCCGAGTCTCTGACTGAGCTTTTGGTGTTTGAGTTGCATTAGATAACATAGAAAAATGACAGTTGCATTGAATGTATGTCTATTTTTTCTTTCTTTTACTATCTCATATTAATATTGTGTCAGTGTGAGTGCAGAGTACTCTATAAAACGGTACACTAATAATAATTTTACATAAACAGCTGATTGGACAACTGTGTTTATTATGAAAAGAGTTGGCGATAAAAAGGGCGAGTAAGTCACCAGTGTTTACAGCAGATCTATTAAACTCACACTATGTAGGCTATGTGGTAAGCAACAGGCAGCTGTCAGACAAATTAGTGATGAGCACTGACAATTTAGCATTTGTAACATTGCAAGTTAATAAATGCAAAAAGTAGGGATGCACCGATACCGATACTGGTATCGGGTATCAGGGCCGATACTGTAAAATGTGTGTACTCATACTCGTAAAAGTTAACCGATACCATGAACCGATACCAACTTATTTCATTAATCAGAGGGTGGCTTGTCATTTCTGTTGTAGTTTTTAGATTGGTCACTAGGGGGACATCCCGCGCTAAACATGCACAGGGTTAGGCGAGTGAGACTGGCGGCTCCAGATAAAAAAGAGAAACTGGAGGCTGCTGTAGCTAGGCTAAACAAAATGTCAGCAGTGTGGAACAGCCAACTTTAACTCAGGTTTTGGAAAAGCGAAGAAAAATGTCAAGAGAAAATCCACGGGCAGTGTGTGTGTGTGTGGTAGAAGTATCGGTTTTTGTACTCAGTATCGGCAAGTACTCAGATCCAAGTATCGGTATCGTATCGGTTTGAAAAAATTGGTATCGTTGCATCCCTAGCAAAAAGGTGTAAGTTATGTGTTGACATGAAGAAATAAAAGGCAGTTAGTGCAGTTTTCAGATTTAGATTTTAAATTTTAAATGTGATGCTTTGCTTTCCTTTTGTCACACAGAATGTTGTTTACTTTTAAAATAAGTGTTTTAATACATGAAGTCTGGAAACAAAGTCTATGGATCTGGAGATTTGTCCATTTAAATCAGGTATTCAACACATATGAGGACGGTCTTAAAGGTGAACGCCCTGCTAATACACAGCTGGAGAATTGCTAATGGCAAGTTGCTTTGTTACTCCAGTCACACAAGTCCCATGGAAGCAGTCAATTCTAAACGATACATCAAAATGATTAATTTTACCCAAATGAGCACAAGCTAACCTTGACTAAGAGCATGTGCCGGCCAGAGCAGCTGGTTTGAAACCTAATATATTCATGAAGTTAAAGAAAACCTAATGACAAAAGTTAATGGGCTCTGAAGGCTGAAGGCATCAACTTTCTCCTGGAGTTGATGTAAAATGCCACTTGGAAATATAGGGAGGCATTTGAGGAGAAAAAATTACAAACGCTCATGCGTTATAAACCTGATTAAAAACTGAAGATGATTTATAAATCGCTGCTGCTTCCTCGGCTGAGCGTTGATTCAGGCTGCCAAAGTCCTGATGCAGGGATAAAGTTTTGAGGCGCGAGGATGATTGAGAGCAAAGGCGATAACTCAGATCTGAGGAGAGGCTTTAACATGATCAAGCCTGAATGCAGCCAGAGTGCAGAGAACAATGAGTGTGCTGATAAAATCCACAGAAATCTGAGATGAATTTGGGGTTTAGAAAGTTAGCCTGGGGTGAACAGCGCTCAGATCCTGAAGGTGAGCAGGATGAGAAGTGTGGTTTGAAAATGGTAAATGACGAGGGGTGAACTACGAATAATCTTTATCATTAGGCCTCAAAAACAGCAGTGAGGTTCTGCAAGGGATAACAAACATTTTCTCTAAATGTCAATGATTTGCAAATCAATTGACTGATAAATCGGAATATTTGGATAGTTTTTATATTTTACAGTTTTAGATTGTTGAGAACCGAATAAACTTGAGTGAACATTTAAAACACCACTGGTGATGTTTTGGTCAGAAAAGCAGACATTATATTCACTAAAGGTAAATCAGTATACATAATAATGATAATAATGCATTATTAATAATCCCATTAGTCATGTTTCAAATGACCTGTTTTATCCACATCCAAAGTTTAGATCAGATGTTATTAAACCGTTTGAATGAAACAAACATTTTCTCATTATAAATGTAAAACATTCTCTCCCCTTATCACAAGCTCTTAATGATAGAGAAGTAAGAAAGGTAAACAAATTCATATACATTTAATTTGTTCTTAAATTGCTCTGTTACACCACAAACAATAGACACACTGTTGGGATTTCATCCAGACATGCCTGTGCAAATCGTCTTTTAAGCACCAGAAGTCCAATACTTTTAAAAACTGAGATTATGCCTATTATTTTGACTTAAATTTAAAAAAAAATCACCTGAAAATGTGACGTCCCAGAGTCCAGAGTCATGAAGTCAGCGAGTGTGAGCCCTGAGCTCAACATCATGATTCTGTCCAACAGTAAAGAAATAAACAGAAGACAGGAAGTTCTGCAACGTGCTAATAAGAACCCAGACTTACCTCTTCTAAGGGAAAGGGCTGATCTCACCGAATACTACTTTAAAACTGTTTTTCACTCCTTTTTGTTAATTGATAAATAAGCTTATAATTTATAACGACTATTAATAACAATATTTTGAAAGCATCTTCACTTTTAGGAAGATTACATCTATAATTTGTCTAAATGTTATTTTACAAGTTAAAAACAATTCTGTAAATCACAGTGAGTTTATTGTCCATTCAATCCCTGCGTGGGAGGGGCTGCTGCTCCACTGGCCTAATATCACTCTAATAGCAGGCCCTCTTGACACTTGCATTAAAACCCTCAGCCATGCTGGACATTAGCCCGCATTATACGTTCCGTAAAAAAGCTGATTTGAGGAAGAGCAGCTGAGAGGAATTCCTTCTCGCTTTAATTGCTTTAGAAACGGTTCCCACAAAGAGACACTGGACAGATTTACCTCCAGTTTAAGTTCTTATTTTCATCGGTTCACAAGTTAATCCGATTTTTCTTCTCCTCTCTGCCCAAATGCTCTCCAGCAAAAAAAGGCACAGGACAAAACATAGCCTCGGAATATATATATATATATATATATATATATATATATATATATATATATATATATATATATATATATATATATATATATATATATATAAAATCGGAACTTATGTTTAGCTAACAGGTTTTTAAGACCCATGTGCGCAGTGAAACCCACTTGTTGCTATAAATCGTTGATTTTTATTGTTGCTTTTTCATATTCTGCACTTTCTCGATTAAGCTCCATAAGACACCGACCTGAGCTCAACAACATGAAAAATCTAAAGAGGAACTTGATCTTTGCTCAAACGCGCTGACGTGAGCTATAAGGCGCATGCAGCCTGTTTTCAGACGTCTAAAGTTCTATGAGTGAACGTGAGCAAAGATCAAATTTAGGATTTTAACCCCCTCCCAGCCCACCTTCGTCTTTCTCCCTCACTCTCGGAGAAAATTCAACAAAATATGCAAGCTTTACATTAAAAGGCTACTTTCGCTGCCCTTAATTCCAGCCTAAACGGTTTTTCCTCGGAAGAAGAAATCTTTTCTAAAAACCTTGAAGAAGAAGAGAGGGGCATTATTGTTTTAATCCTCTTACCAGCAGTCATTTTAAGACATTTTTTGGAGGGTGAAATGGCGTCTTGTCTACCCAATCCTAACCTAAATCCCTCGGGGCCGGGGAGCTGCTGGAGGCAGTGCAGCCCAGCCCGCATCTCTCCATCTCAGCTGCATTCCGACCAAAAAATGTAGTCATTGCCAGGCAGCAGGAAAATAAAATTAATGCACGGAATTAACCTGAAAGTCGCTGTAGTCACTGCAAGAGGGTAGCAAAGGCCAGTAGCTTCTCGTCATTTGCATATCATTTCATTAAGACCCGTGTGATTAACGTCCCCCCTCCCTTTTTATAAGTTTCATCTAAATCGGCTCATATTTCTTACAAACATTAAAGATCATCTGGAGCAAATGTTTACTTTCTAGATTATCTCGGATTTGTTTTCATTATTTTGTTTTTTAAAAGGTTGTTTGGAGCTAAAAATCAATCCAGAAAGCATCACTGACAGGCAAACAAACGGAAGCTTTAATGGACTTTCTCTGTAGTGGATTAAGTAATTTTCTAAAAATAAAAATAAAAAATAAAGCGGCATGAAACATACTAAAATTAAAAGTAGAGAATGGCAACTGAGAATTAGAAATGAAAACAAGTACAGGTTCCCCTTTGAAGTGGGTTTAAGCGCTTACTCAGCAACAAATTCTCAGAATAACCCTGTGATGTTGAAATTATGAAATCAAACTCTTCAAATGTTATCTTTATATTTGTGCAAAACAACTTTAAGTTATCAAGATGAAACTTCGTCAGCCTGCAAACAGCAACACGCATTTCATCATCACGGTCACCTGCGAGCGATTTGCGTAAAACAAGGAGGACCTATAATAATAATGATCATAATAATAATAATAATAATAATTGTCTAATATGACAGAACGTGTTAAAACAAGTACAGCGGCACCTCGGTGCAGCACTCACCCACAAAGTGAGGTGTACAGAAGAGAGGTGGGGCGGGTGGATGAGGAAAGCGACGTGATTGGCACAGAGAGGAAAGCGTCTGGGCGTCCCGGTGACCCCACCCGGAGCGCTTTAAAGGCCGATAGATGGCAGCTCGTCATCCTCCCTCAAGCAGAGAAGCGAGCCGGTGCACGGAGCGGACAGACCGGAATATTCTCAGGATATCTGGCTGAATGAAAAACTGTAATGAACTGAATAAGATGATCAACCAGCTGGGGATTTTAGAGCAGAAGATTTGAAAGGCGAATATTCGGCTGAGAAATTTCTATAAGGCAGAGAGGTAAGAAGTTTGCTGAACGCAAGTTGGGCATTACAGATTATTTTCCTACAGGTTTTAGATTTTAAACTACACAAACATTTAAACTAAAACTGTTTTAGCCTTGTCTCTTTTGTTTTTGTCTTCGCTTACATCGTGTTCCAAACTTCCTGATAGAAATGATTCCCAAAGTTCAGCGATCTCGAAATAAACAGTGGCAGCGGTCAATAACAGCACGTGTTTGCTCGGTTTCCCTTTATTTCTGACTGTAAAATAACACGCAGTTATAGGATTTGTCAGAAGATCCCTCGGTTCCTCTCGGTGTGTTACTCCATGTTGTTAATTTTCCGTAGGTTAATGATTCCCATTCGCTCTCTCTGCCTTTTCAGTTTGTAAATGGTGATGGATTGACGCCACGCATACAGAACTACGGCCCCAAGGCACTCTTTAGTAAATGCAGTATAACTCATAAATCCACGGCAATTAGCATAATTAGACTTAAATCAGAGCCCGAGGCATCGTGACATTGTCCTGAAAGAAGAGCATTATGTTGCATTTTTAAGCTGTAGATGTGGGAAAACTAGCAGATTACATACTTCCAGCCAGAGGCTCATTTAGCAAAATAATGCAACGAAACAGCCAAAAAGCGAAAGAAAATATTGTATTAGTTACACGGTTTCCTCTCAAACAGTGATTTATACACACACACACACACACACGCCCACCGGGGCCCACGTTTCACGTGTCAGGCCTGATGATAAATTAATAGTCCTGTATAGTTGAAACCTATTTGCACCAACATTAAACAGGAGTCCAACCGGGGATCTTGTGCATATTTCACCGCAGACCTGTCACACGTCGCCGTCAGCCTCTAGGCGCTTGGAACCGGCCTGGGACCCGCCACAGATTGAAATAAACGGCTCCCACTCGAGGCGAACTCACAGGGAGCAAAGTAAATATTTTCCCGCAATTCTGCCGGTGCAGACTGCAGAGGTTTGGCAGCGATTACCGTGAACTGCGAGCGCGGAAAAATAAACCTTGAAAATATTATTATTAATAATAATAATAATCATGATTATATATATTCAGTGTAAAAGCTCATTTTAAACCCAGACCGTGGATAAAAAATACTGAAGATAATTTTCACTGGAATATTTTTGGATATAAATTAAACCACTTTAATTTATAATAATAATAATAATAATAATAATAATAATAATAATAATAATAATACATACTTATATTATAATAATAATAATAATACATATCTGTATTATAATTCAGTAATAATGATTTTACAGAACTGTATTACAATTATAATAATAATAATAATAATAATAATAATAATAAGGTAAAATCACCACAAAAAGCCACAGAATAATGCAACAATCCAAAAAAGCCGATATTGAAAATTCTACTTTATACACTACATTAAAAAAATACATTTGATCTGAAACAACACTTTATATTAGCAAAATACAAAGCAGATTATTAGCAATGAGATCAATGGAGAATCTATTTTACGACTTTTCTCAACACTAAATTGAACAAAAAGTGTTTGGTGCTGGGCTCTTTAATAAAAAATTGAAAAATCTTAATCAAATGTAATATAAAAGTTATCGATTTGCTAGTTTCCATGTTTTTGTTGATATTTTTGACTAAATTGATTTCGTTTCTTTCAGTTTTTCGTTTTACTTTGCTACATTTGTGCGGATCTAACGACACACATGAAAGTTCTTTGAAAATTTTAACTGTATATTTTCTCATAAATCATTATCAGTTATTCGCTTTGTTATTCTTTTATAAAATGAACCATCTTCCCTTTGGCGGGAGTCTAAAGCTTGTCTTTCACCTGTTGCCATTTAATTTCCTCCTCTCGGAACAAAGAAGCACACAAAAATAAAAAATAAGAAATGGCCTCCTGGAGCTTAAACTTTTCTTTAGAAGTAAGTTTGTTTGTTCCGAGGCCTGAAACTCACAGCAGCTTGTGACTCTTCAGTCAGCTCGCCGGTCATGCAGCACTACGGAGTGAACGGCTACTCTCTGCACGCCATGAATTCCCTGAGCGCCATGTACAACCTTCACCAGCAGGCGGCGCAGCAAGCACAGCACGCGCCTGACTACAGGCCCTCGGTGCACGCGCTCACTCTCGCGGAGAGACTGGCTGGTAAGACTCAGTTGCTCATTTTCTATCCCAAATCGTCACTTCCTCCCGTTCTTAAATATAAGTTATTATATTTATGTGACCCTGGCACATGAAGGTGCTCGCGTGAACGTTTAGCTTGTCCCTAAATTAAACTGGTCATGTTTCTTGTTTCTCAACGGTTGTACATTTCAAGACATTATCCTTGAGGCCCGCTATGGCTCCCAGCACCGAAAGCAGCGACGCAGTCGGACAGCGTTCACCGCGCAGCAGCTGGAAGCTCTGGAGAAAACCTTCCAGAAGACGCACTACCCTGACGTGGTGATGCGTGAACGCCTGGCCATGTGCACCAACCTGCCCGAGGCACGTGTGCAGGTAAAAAAACAAACCCAAAAATGCATTTGTCTAGCAGTCTCGTTTCGCTATTAAAAATGTGAAATAAGGCAGTCACGTGATAAGAATGGTCGTTTTTCGCTGTTTAAGAGTGCTGTGCTCTTTCAGACTCACTATCCTATAAGGATAATCTTACGTTTGTTTTCTTATACAGTGCACTGCTTTTCACCTCTGTTTGAAACTCTGGCATACTCAGATTTAGCCTTTTGTACTTTTTAAAGCCCACCTGCCAAGAGGCTCCCTGATTGGTCAGGTGGATGAGCAAAAAGGTGTTTGCTTCCTAGTTTTTCTCTTGGTAAAAAGCCCCGTAAAAGATCTTGGATAACACAGCTTTTAAGATCATGCTTTAACCATAATTAGACCTAGACCAGAAGCTTCTGCAGAAGTAAATGTTTTAAGAAATGCACAGTCAGTCAGTAGGACTCACTTTTAAGGCAAAACTATCACAGATCAATGCAAAAGCTGTTCATTAAATATCAGAAAAAATATCAAGGTATTCTAATAAGATTCTTGTAAGACTACAGTTTTTCATTGGCGTGACGTTCTAGACCCTGAAAAATCTAAAAATAAAAATGAAATTGGTTAAATGGCCTGCTGTTTTCATTATTTACACGCCTGCTTGAAAGACTGACTGGATCCTTTTCATTAAAACTGTACAACAGGACATTTGCTTTGGTAGACGATGAATTTTCCAGTTTTTCACATGTGCACCACATCAGGGATTTTTTTCCAAAGAGCCATAGTAGCCATACTAAATTTTTACAACACACAAGAAGAAGAATATTAGAAGATTAACTTTTACTCAGGCACTTATCTATTTTTCTATCTGCCAGGTTTGGTTCAAGAACCGTCGGGCCAAGTTTCGTAAGAAGCAGCGCAGCTTGCAAAAGGAGCAGCTCCAGAAACAGAAAGAAACTCAAGGAGCTGCCGAAGGTGCTACAGAGGACTCCAAGAATGATCTCACTACTGCCACTACCCTGGCTCCTGAGACTCGCACTCCTCCTCCTCCCTCCTCCTCTTCATCCTCTCACTCAGAGACAGAGAGGCAGGCAGCAGCACGGCCCCAGCCTGGCGAGATGAGCGTGGAAGTAAACGTCACCTCCCCTGAACCATCAGACAGCGAGTCAGCAGCAGAAGATAATGCTGACAGAGAGGAGGACGAAATAAGAGGAGAGACGAGGGTGAAACTCAGGGAGGAGATTCAGGGGGAGGGGGGACTGCCGACAGGGAGCAGCTCCCCATCCTGTAAACGGCTGAGTCCAAGCTCAGGTAAAAAAAAATACCACATTCAGTTTGTTTTTCTTTTGTAGTCTCTAATCAATTACTTTATTTTAGAAATCCATCCATGTGCGAGATAGTTTTATAGAATTCATTCAAATGGACGGTATATACAGAAGTTATCCACGTCAAAGGTGCGTCAAAACATACTGAAGTCCTCCTTCTCGCTTCCTGTCTTCCAGATTCTCCTTTGAGCTCCCCCGCCTTGCCCTCCTCCAGCAGTGTAAGCAGTGGTCTAGCGCAGAGCAACTCCTACGCTTCGTCTCCTCTCAGTCTCTTTCGCCTGCAGGAGCAGTTTCGGCAACACATGGCGGCCACCAACAACCTGGTGCACTACCCATCGTTTGACATGAGCACGCCGTCCAGTCTGCCCTACCTGGGCATGAACGTTAACATGCCTTCCCCACTGGGGTCGCTGCCCTGCCAGTCCTACTACCAGACCCTGTCGCAGGCTCAGCAGGTATGGAACAACCCACTGTTGCAGGCAGCGCCGGGCAACCTCCCAGGAAGCCTCAACAGCAAGACCACCAGCATCGAAAACCTCCGTCTGAGGGCCAAGCAGCATGCGGCCTCGCTGGGATTGGATACACTCCCCAACTGAAGCTTGGCTGCTCGTTGTACGTGCTTGGTCTCTAGGTCAGGGACTACGCTACAAACTGGAGGCCTAACAACAGGAGGTGACCTAACAACACCTCCTCCTGACCTCTCATGAACCAGCAAAAGAACTTTGTGTGTCCACCCAGAATTCAGAATTACCTCCAAAACCGCAGTAGAACCCTCTCCAGTTTAATGTCAAGATTATTTGCTCTTCAGATGTTGTAATGAGAATCACAAAGTCTGCCCACATTTCAAATTTGTGCTCATACAAATTAATTGCACAGCTGAGATTTTTTGTTTGCTCTTCTGTCGATTTTAAATAAACCCAGTTTCAAAGTATTTGTAAGTACACACCAAAAGAGCATAAAGCATGTTTTAGGGGTTCTCCTTTAACTGAGTGCCAGGGTTGTCAGTTCATGTATTGCCCTTATCCTCAACCATCATTTGAGCATGCGGCTCACTGCTGGGAGCACACGGGAACACAAAGAACATCTCTGCTGGATACACCGAAGAGAAAATAAGATTATGACTTAATGAAAATCCCACCTGGACTGAAGCTGTGACTGAACAGCACTGTTTAGCACTTGCTTGCATTTGACACCACCTGGTCAATAGAATCAGGAAGTTCTAATGCCAGCTGTTCACTATGATTTAAGCTTCTTCTATAAAGTCACTGCAGGAAGGCTTGAACTCCAGAGCTGTCAGTCTCATTCCAGGACAGATATGAAAGATATATATATAAAAAAATCTTATAATCCTACAAGAACTCAAACTATGCATGCTTGTACCCCACTGAAGCATGGCTTATAGCCACATGACATAGTTGACATGGCATTGGCAGCAGGGTAAAGTTCTGATATCAGAAGTAAAGCTCAAATTGGTTACTATAATTTCACAACCAAATACATTTTTCTTGATAGACGACTTTCACAGTCAGAGCTTTCAAGAATCCATTGAGCATTGTAAATATCCTTCAGTATTTGTCCACCTTCCTGAGTAAGGAATACCTCCATGTCTCTTCTTTTTAAAGGATTTAACAGGAAGTAGCCCATGTATTTTCCAGTTTTGGCTTTAAGCAAAGGACCTAACAGAGAAAATGAAGCAAAGAGGAGAATCTGCAGATGAGGCACAGTTAAAAATAATTTCGCACCGCCAACATTTATTTTTGTCAGACTGAACTCACCACTTTTCCTGAGCCGGTGGCTTCAGCTGAAAAATGCACAGGCCAGTTCTCTATGTATTATATGACTGTACATTGAAAACATGTATTTCTCATTTGTTTTAAATGTGAGTAATTTATCTGTTCAATGCAAGGGAATAAATCAAAACATAAGAATGACTTATGTTCACAGCATGAAAATGTCTGTCTGTATTTTTTCATTAACACTTTCAAACCAGCGTAATTAAGTATTTATTAAGAAAATGTGACATTGAGGGAAAAAAATCAATTTCTTCATAAAATACATGATAAAACTCTCATGGGACGAGTTGACAGAAGTTGAGTGAGTCTGAAGAAGACCAGGATATTGAACCAGTTACCGTGCCCTCTCACAGACATTACTTTCCAATGAGAGGAAGTTGGCAACAAAACAAGGGTGGGCTTGGCTTAGATTGTGCAGACCAGAGAAAGTCTAGCTCATAATTAATGGTTTGAAATTTCAGAAAACTTAGCTTCACTTTTTTATAGTAAAAATTTAATTTTAGTTCTTGTTTTATTGAAGACACCTTGATGATCCATAAATAATTTATCCACAGGGGGCCCGCCAGCGTTCATGCTGAGGTTTACACACCAGATAGGGGCGAACCTGCCACTTGTTCACTCACTGCAGAAGATTTAATCCCAAATGAAATGACTGAAGCACAGTGTCAGGCCCTAAAGAGTCTCCCAATCCACCATCCACCCACCCACTCCTTATACGCTCTCTTTCGCTGCTTCCCCTCTTCCCCCACCCTGTCAGCAGACGTTTGGCTGCACCGAAACAGAATGCTTTGCCATAAGAAGATTACCTTTGGTTGGAATATCGATGGATTAAGTAAGAATAGAATGAGATAAAATAGGGCTAAAAGGGTTTCTAGAGTCAGCAAAGTTCAGACACCTGTTTTCCCCCTGCTCTGTCCTGCCCTTTAAATCCACGACCATAAAGATTATATCACTTTCTGACTAGCAAAAGGTAGGTGGCTGTTTTAAAATAGGGCATGGTTACAGCGTGTAAAAATAATTTTGGGGGCGCAAAGATCACTCATTCCAATATCCTTGGTTTATTACTTTAAATATGTGGTCAATTTTCCATGGACATCTGGGTTTTGTGTGTTCCTAAAGATCATGTGGATGTAAGTTATTGGGAATGGTGTGTTTGTGTGTGCTAGTGTGTCTATGGCAGCTAAGCCGCTGAAGGTTTCCAGGAGCTCTTTGATGTGTATCTGGGCAATGCGCTATTAGAGGGATTTTCCTAGTTGACAGCTCAGAGAATGTGTGGAGGAATTGCGATGCCAGCAGGCTAAAAGAATGCTGGAAACAGGATTAGGATCATATTCTGGCAGCTCCTGTCACTTCATCAATGGGCTAAGGTTTCCTCAGTGACAGCCCTCCTTCTCTGCCCGGTTAAAACCTTTAGTGGGACCATAAAAGGGGTGAGAGAGGGGAAAAAACAATGATTGAATGGTGTGCTATGATTTCTGTGCTGGGTTTGCTCTAAGGGCTTTGTGTTGGGAGGTCTGGGAGGACTGCATTGATTTGGAGGGAGGGGTAGGTCAGGGGGATGAGAAAAAGGTTTTTTGGGGGGGAGAGGCTCGAGAAGGGGGGGCTGCTTTTGGTCTTTCTTGGGAGTTTTACATCCAAATCCAAACAGAAGAGCATGTGGAGGGTTTTTACACTGATGCTAGCAGACAGGGACAGCAGTTTCGTGTCCCCTGGGGGACGACAGCAGCAGCAGGTGGGAAGGAAGAAAGCTGTTTCTTCACTTTGTATAAGCCCTGCCTGCCTTTGCAACGTGAAGGCTCTTTCACCTTGTGATGGCACAGCTTCTTAGAATCATGTCTCTTTTACACTTGTAGGCTTTCTGAGGTTAAGATAATGCCTCTGTGTAGATAAGCTTATTTTTGTTTTACAGCGTATAGCCTGTAATGGGCTCCTTAAGTTACACTGAAAACTTTAAAAAATGTTATTAAAACATGCAATTGCATTTAAAGTAAACTTTGCAGTACATAATAAAATGGGAAACCATATGTTAAGCCCAAACCATTACAGTTTTGCACTCTTCATATGTGAGTCTGAACATTGTCATTGGAACTGGCTTCACTTGAGTTGTTGCATCTTTTCCCTGCGCATCAAATCTTGTATTTGTCATTTCTGAACAGTGCCAGAAATGAAACAATATCAAACTGAATATGCTTTAACATTACCTTAGAGAATAATGCTTCTTTGTTAGCAGTGGTAAACATGGAAATGATGATGTCAGTCCTATAGACTGTACATAAAAAGTGGACACAGGAATTAAAAACAGGATTTTGTGTGTGTCATATAACACAGCGGTCTCCAACCTTTTTTGCGCCACGGACCGGTTTATGCCCGACAATATTTTCACGGACCGGCCTTTAAGGTGTCGCGGATAAATACAACAAAATAAAACTGTTACCGAAAAAAGAAGATTTATTCATAACCAGTGTTGGGAAGGTTACTTTTTAAATGTATTCCATTACAGATTACAGAATACATGCCCCAAAATGTATTCTGTAACGTATTCCGTTACGTTACTCAATGAGAGTAACGTATTCTGAATACTTTGGATTACTCAATATATTATCATGCTGTTTACAACTACATGAATGTACTATTGCTGTGATTTATTACTGTTACTGAAGGTCCGCGGCTCCGAACCGTAGTAAAGGGACCTCTGGCTAATACGGTGGGTTCTGTGTCGGGCTCGTAGCCGAAAACTAGCTTTACTTTGTTGTCTGGGTCAACTTTGCTAGCAGAGACAGAGAGAGGCGTTGAAAGGCTGCTCCAACGGAACTTATTGTTTTTGGAGGAAAACACGAACACGGTGTACAGTCGAGTCTTAATAGCTTACTTACAACTGGGCTCGTCAGGCTCTCTTCTTGGCTGCAGTGGTTATTATTATATTTACATGCTTCCAGCTCCCGTTTTTGCTCGATGACAGCTCGTACTTTTCCTTTTTCTCCCTCCCTCGCTCACAGACACATAACGTGTATGGCAGTCCATTCTCCCTGCAGCACGGACTACACTGCCCATGATGCTACATTCTTTAGAGCTATACCTGTAGCATTCTGCCTATTAGCTTAGCACAACAACAACAAAAAGGCCTCTCTCACCCAGGAAACACGCAGAGAGAGAGCGTCACCCTGTAACCATGGCAACCGTAACGCTGCCACCTGGAACAACAGAACGTAGCTGTCAAACAAAACCCAAACAGTCCTGACCCGCCACAATATGAAACAGGGAAGTACCACTGTGTAATCCATTTATTTCAACAAAGTAACTGTATTCTAAATACCACCTTTTAAACGGTAACTGTAACGGAATACAGTTACTCATATTTTGTATTTTAAATACGTAATGGCGGTACATGTATTCCGTTACTCCCCAACACTGTTCATAACACACGTGAAAAGACCCAGGAAAACCGAGTAAACGATAAAAACAATAACAAAATAACGCTGAAAACCGATAAAAACCCTGAAAACTATACATTTCACACCTGAGCCTCAACTCTCGCGGCCCGGTACCAAACGACTCACGGACCGGTACCGGTCCGAGGCCCGCGGGTTGGGGACCGCTGATATAATACAAACAGTGTTGGTCAAGTTACTTGAAAAAAGTAATTAGTAACTAATTACTGATTACTTCTCCAAAAAAGTAATCCCATTACTTTACTGATTACATATTTTCAAAAGTAATTAGATACTTAGTTACTTTTTAAAAACATGATACACCACCTGAATACAGCGGTCATGTCAGTGGGGGGATCCGGTGCTTTGTCTATGAATGTCACATTCCCGTGGCAGCGTGCTCGGTGCTCGCTCAGATTTGAAGTTTAATTTTTCACTGCAGAAAGTAGTTTTCTTCCCACGTGCGTACAGCGGACGCTAATTTTTTTGTCACTTTTTACAGACTAAAACTTAAAGTAATGTAAGTACGTCCACACTTTAAACGCTGCATGGTCGTACTCTCTCCCGTGCTACATATTATCCATTGTTGATCTGCACATGTCTGTCACACGTGCTCACGTTATTGTCAGTTTCAGTTTTCAGTTTTTCATTTGTCATATGAAAGTTAGCACAGGGTCAACATTGCAATGAAATGTGTTTGACGAGCAGCAGTCACTCAGCAGCATGATACAGTAGGAGAAAATATAATAAAATATAATAAAATAAAATAAAATATAAAAATACAAAAATAGTAAGGAGCAAAATATTAGAGAGACGTGGTAAAAGAGAAAAGATGACTAAATATATATGTATCTATAAATATAAATATATGTACACTAGTGATTAAATAAGAAAATCTTGAAAAGAAATATGACGGGAGGGCAGATGGGATATTGCACAGGAATGAGCAGCAGAAAATTACAGTATTGCACTTTTAAATATAAATATCAATAATAATAAAGTGAAGTGACCAGTGCAGATTATACAGAGTACTTGTCATGAGACACTCTCACAAATAAAATCACGACGGTTTAGTAACGCAGTAACGCAGTGTGCTTACGGGAAAGTAACAGTAATCTAATTATTTTTTTGGCAATAGTAATCCCTTACATCACCTTACATCATCAACAAAGTAATCGGATTACAGTAACGCGTTACTGCCCATCTCTGAATACAAATACTGAATAAGCTTAGCAAAGTGTTAAAGACATTTAACCACGTGAAGGGTTCATTTTCATAGTGTTTCACCGTCCCAATAAATATAAACTGTGTAAGTTCAAAGAAAGAACACACACTGAGCGTCACGGTTTCTTTGTCAGTAGCCTACAAAGGCAACTTTTATTGTTACAGCACCCACATCACAATATGATTTATTTACAGATGTGGACATGGCACACTCACACAGGACGAACAGCATAAGTAGCTATAATGTGCTAAATCCTTGATCCCTCATCTCTGGTGAAAAATCTTTAAATTGCCCTTTGAACATATCACACGCTCAAGTAAGTCATTTATGCGCTAAGCTGTATATTTTCAGGATTTTTAAGTGCATGTTCTCTAGTTGGGCCTCAGGCTGCGTTGAAGAATAGCTACTCCAGCTGGGATTACAGGGTGGTCTCCGGGATGCATCTTGGACCAACTGCCACTGTACAGCACCACGAAAAAACACCTTCCCCCAAAGTGAAACTCCACACTTTGCTCACCCATGTGAAACAATACTTTCACAATACCACAGGAGTTTGATTGTTGGCGACAAGTTATATAATGCTAGGAATTACAGACTAGCATGCAAATGCTAAATCCTCCTCTCTTTCTCCTGAGAAGTGGATGAGACGGACTGTATCTGCAGGCTTCACTCTGGCTCCCAAGCTTTGTGCTACAGAGACGCTCTCCTTTCTCCCCCTGACTTGGGTGATAATCCTGACACGCACTGTCTGCATTTTTTACTGTACGCATTTAAGCGCATTTGCAGAGCATTTATCTCTCCAATGTAAACCAATTTGGCTATAAGGGCCTTGGGCCAAGCAAGGCGCTGGAGGGAAGAAAGGAAAACCCAAACCTAGCAGATGTGCAGAGAAAGGAGGATGGGAGAGTTGGCAAAGATGCGGGGGTTGATGAACACGTGAAAGCAGCAAAAAGGGAAAAGCGGAACCACGGGAGAAAAAGAGCATTCGTTGTCCGAAGGGTAAGCTTTTGAAACTTGGGATAGGGGCCTTTAAAGCCGATAGAACGTGGATCACTGAATTGTTGAGTCACAGAATCTGAGAAAATCATATGAAGCTCCCAGTTAATCCTGTCATAGTGAAATCAGTGGGCATACTTTAGGGATCCCAGCCCCATCTGAAGAATTTTGAAGCCTGCAGTATTGACAGAGCTGCTGTTTGATACCGCCTATACACCTGTATCAGCTGTCTGTTAATCTGCCTTCCCCTCCTCCCACTAGTCCTCCACAGCGTGCCGCCACTGCTGGTAGTAATGGCTGATGAAATGGACCAAGGACCTAAAAGCTGCCAATCTTGCTGCTTCTTGATGTCGCCTGTAAGTGGCTCTGGTTGCAGGATGAACTTGTCACTTTGATCATCTGAAAGGCAGGACTCCTGCTGTGTCAAACATTACTTCCTGCAATTCTGTGGAGCCATAAAGACTATGGGCTCCTTGGTCCCTGAAATGGGACATTAAGACAGAATCATCCTAGTTTAGTTGTGGTGATATCAAGGTGTTTTATTTGCTGGCTCACAGGCAGGGTCTGAATGTGTTTGGATGGCTTTTAAAGTACCTGATCTTATAGCCTAAGGTTCCTGTAAATGAGGTGTTTGCTGCTCTTATCAATGAGACGTTACATGAGAATAACACCTGGCACTGTCTTGACTGTGAAGACCACTGGATGCTTTCACTAGGTGATTACAACAGGTTCCTTCTCTTTCACTTATTTTCTTTTTCAAGTTTTGGTGCTATATTCAGTAGCTTTTATGAAAACATTATGGTATTAATCCTTAAGACTATGATTAGCAAATGCACAGGGTTTTGTTAATCACTTTAAAAAGTGTAAAAACTAGTTGCTGTGTTGGCGATGCAGATGTATATACGTTTTTTTGGACAGTTGCAATCACACACCTGTTCAAATTTAGAAAGGAGCTGTGCAGAATTCACAGTAAGAACTAAGTTACAGGAAATGACAAAATGTACCAGGATTAAAATGTAATTTTACGGCATATGTGTATTACAAGCCTATGTATGCTACAACAAGATACAACAAGGTATGAGCTTTATTGGAGTTTCCCCATCTGTGCACTACCCGGTATCAAAAACACTGATGTGATAGCTACACCTGCAGCCACAAACCTGTGAAGTCAGAAACACCATGCTCCATCTCTTTGCACAACATATTTCATCTTATTTGCTATTAATTTCTTTCTCCTGTTTTATCAGTGCTGGCGGCTGGGGAAGGGGGTTCTTGCTCAAACCTGCCTGGTTCTCAGCACAGTGGAAACTTCAAACCACATGACACATCCAAAATAATAAAAGCATTGTATTGTATTGTATAATAAGCAGTTATTATACAATAACTGAAGTAGCCATTGTATTACTTATAAACTCATAAGCCTTTGCATTCTCCAAAGAAAATAAATGCTTTTTATTTTCTCCAAAGGTATTGATATTCAACATTTATCCAGGAGAGCTTATATTATCCATCCATTCGCTTCCGCTTATCCTTTTCAGGGTCGCGGGGGGCGCTGGAGCCTATCCCAGCTGTCATAGGGCGAGAGGCGGGGTACACCCTGGACAGGTCGCCAGTCTGTCGCAGGACCAACACACAGGGACAGACAACCATTCACACTCACATTCACAGCTAGTGGCAATTTGGATTATCCAATTAACCTATCCCCACAAGCTGCATGTCTTTGGACTGTGGGAGGAAGCCGGAGTACCCGGAGGGAACCCACGCAAACACGGGGAGAACATGCAAACTCCACACAGAAAGACCCCGGCCTGATGGTGGAATTGAACTCAGGACCTTCTTGCTGTGCGGCAACAGTGCTAACCACCTTGCCACCGTGCTGCCCAGCTTATATTAATTGGGTCAAATTAAAATATTAATTTCGTTGCATCAGCTGAAAACAACAATTTTTCATCTGCTATGATTTCCAAAAAGCAGCCAATAACACCAAAATTTAACTTACTACTAATGTTAGTACTACTAATTTTATCCATTTTTGCAAAATATTAGTGCTAAAATTAAAAAAAAATCAAAGGGAAAAGGTTTCGATAGTATTTTAAAAAATAAAACGAAGATATGGCATAACGACTACACATTTTTGGCAGACTAACAAATATTGTATGTTTTATTTTTTTCACAATGCTGGACGAAAATAATATTTAAATGTATCGTAATGTCTGCAAAATTGTATTTAATAGGCCAATTTGAAATCAGGCACTTGTATGTGTGTGTGTGTGTGTGTGTGTGTGTGTGTGTGTGTGTACCATTACTTCTGTCTCAGATCCTGAGGGATTTATGAACAATGTCAAGTTCCCTCAGAAGACCTGAGACTCTTCACTGCCTCTTAAAGCTTAATGCTCCCTGACTGAGTAGCACAGCAAGAGCCACACACTCTCTCTCTATGTGCCTCAGATAATGCTAAGAACAACCTCTCAATTCCAGCTCTCCTTCTCGCCTAATGTGCCCTCCTTCCTCTATTGCATGCGCATGGCCATTTCCATTCTGTGAAACAGCACTGAAAACGTGGGTGCCTATAATGGAAAACGCTAACATTGTCCCTAATGGTTTCCCATCCCAGGAGAGTTTTAAAACATATGTAAATTTATGTAAGCCTAAGAGAAACACATATTTACAATAGCACGGGGTAATCACAATATGTCGACATGGTGCGCTGGCCTTGGAGATGGAGGCGCCATGTGTCATTAGTCTCCTTTATCTCTTTTCTTTTTCCTGTTATCATCAGTGTAACAATCACTCACAATATGAATGAAAATGATCTGCGCTCATCTGTGGGACAGTGATGGAAAGGCTGAGGTGGGGGGGGGGGGGGGGGGGGGGAGAAGGTAAAGGAAGATGTTTTGTGCCTCGAGGATGCGCGTTTGTGTAGGTGAAGGTAGTTTATCAAATATTGGCACAGTTCAACAGAACAGGGGTAATTCAAAGGACACATAAATCTACCACAAGCTAAACATAATATATGTTAACAGCTGATGTTAGATGTACAGGAAAGAGAGAAAGACGAGTCGTAGTTTCACAGATTTTTGCTGTGGATAAAAATCTAATTTTTTCCCATACAAATCAGTTGAAAGAAAAGCTGTAGTTTTTTGTACCCTGATGTCAGAAGAACAAGCATTACTTTTGCTACAGTGTTTAACGTTTTTGTCCCTCGTGATTACATGATCTAATTTTTCTCTGAAGCATCTGTAGCACCTTTTCATGCTATCGTTCATAAAATATGAAGGGCAACTAGAATCTCACAGGATTGACTTAACTGCACATATCATCTTTTTAAAACCGAGAATGCTCCACTATTTATGACACATTGAGCTCTTATTTACAGGATATACTCAAGTTAACATGTTGCCACTGAAGTCTGCAGCCACTCCTGCGAGACTGAGGAAGAAAACGGGCTTTACTTCTTGCTTTGTTTGTTGTTCCGCTTTCTTGAGTTCATCCTGCCATAGCAGCGCAACACACTGAACCACCACAGACAGACTCACCTCCAGTCACTGCCTGAACACAATAACACAGCAGCTGGACTCACGACAGTCTTCTGCCTCCATCTACTGACAAACTATGGAACTACTGTATATATCTGTGTGACCTCAAGGAGACTAACAAGTGACAAAAACTGTAACAGAATCAGCAGAAAAAAAGATATAAAACTTCTAAATTTATTGGAGTCACCTCATGGTTCAGTTCTCAGTTCTGTGCAGGATGGACCGGCCTTTTACATGCCTGTGTTCAAGGGCCTGTTATTTCATTATCACGTTGGAAATCTGCCTGTGCATGAGTGCATTTATTCTGATGTGAAGTCATGTTAAAAAAACAGAGGTGATATGATTGTTGAAGACTTATGCATCATTTTTACTTATTTATTTATTTATTTAACAGAAAAAATGTTCATTTCAGCTTCAATATCCAAGAGCCAAGACTCTTTATTGTCATTACATAAGCAATACTGCACATGTGGTCCAGCAAATGAGATTTAGATAGCATAAATATACTGACATATTATAAATACAAATAGAATGCTTATACACAATTTACTGACATGTTTTAAAAAGTAAAAAGTCTGAGTATACACACACATTAAGTCAAAGTGTGTGTGTGTGATTTATTTCTATAGCACATCTAAAATAACAGCTGTTGACCTGTATATTGAAAATAATCAAATAACATAAAAACGTAGTACAAGATGACAGAATTTAAGAAAGGAAACATAATATGAGAAAAACTAAGTATAAGAAATCAGACAAGTGAATGTCACTGTGTCGCAGGCAGGATGTGGACCCAAATTGGGGAAAACTAGAACCAGGACTAGGACTCTTCAAGGAACACAGAGGAAACACACAGCATATCAAATTACACAGAATGAGACAGAGGACGCAAGGCGAAACATAACACATGAGACGAGGTACCTTCAAAGTAAGAGAAGAAAAACAAACATGGTGCACACAGACAGGAGCCTACCAAAATAAAACAGGAAGCAACAGGAACAGGTACAGAGACACAGACAGACACACAGACACGACTGGGGAAACATGGATAAACATGACAGTCAGCACGAAGAGGGAAGCAAGACACAAGAACTCACAAATATAAACACAGACATACAGAAAGAGACACAGAGGGCAAACACAAGAGGGAATCGAATAATCAAAAGCTAAACGATGGCACTATAGAATAAACTCAAGACAAACAAAGTGGATTTAAAGTGGACATAAATCATAATACAAAATGACAAGTATTTTGTAGTTGCTGTTTGTTGGTGTCTAAAAGCCGCCTGGAAATAATTTCAGCCATATTGCATGTCATATGGGTTCTGTTAAAACTGTGGAGCGAATAGTGGCCCAGTTTTATTGGCCTGGCATTGGGTGGGATGTGCACCGTCCTAACAAGAAATCCGACCTAAAAAAAAAAAAAAAAAAAAAAAAAATATATATATATATATATATATATATATATTATAGCTCAAAAAAATAATCTTTATTTTACATTTCCGGAAATGGAGACCGAACACACATGCTCAGGTCTGAATGCAGTAGCAGCCAGCATGGTTATATAGTTCTGCAGCACATCACACACACACGCACACACACACACACACACACACATACACACACTCAGTTAGTTCCTCTTTCTTTTTGTGTCTGATTTCCTGAGCAGCTCTGCACTAAACTTCCCCTTTCTAAAGTCTGTTGCCAGGGCGACCTGCCACCCTCTGACCTAGTTTTTGGCTCGTCTGGGCTTGGTTTCTAAAGGCCTCTCTTACTAAAATACATAAAACAATATAATCATAAAATAAGCATTAAAAATATATATCCACATCCCAACACTATCCCTCAGTCTAATGGGCTGAATAAAACTTTAAAGTCCATGATCCGTAAGTTAATTCATGAGGATGAATGCAGTTGGGATGGCTGGTTAGACCCTCTGTTGTTTGCAGTGCGGGATCTGCCCCAGGCCTCAATGGGATTTTCTTCCTTTGAATAACTGTTCATCCGGAAGCCATGGGGGTTGTTTGACCTAATTAAAGAAAACTGTGAGGAAGGTAAAGATAAAGTGCTTGTATTACTCCTTTATTCCACGTCAAACTTACTCACCAAGTGGCAAGGACCCTTCGTGGTCACATGGCGAGCGGGTGACGTAGACCATGAAATGGTATGGTCACACAGGTATAACACCTCAACCTCCTTAAAGCATGGAGAGAGGCTGAAACCGCTTCTCTGCTGACATTTGTCACACTTCCATCTTTCAATCTTTCAGGTCAGTTCCTCTCACACTCAACGATCCTTCTCTCATCGCACTTGGGGCGTGGTACCCAATCTCAGGTGGGGGTGATGATATCTCCCCCCTGACCTGGCGTCCTGGCTCCCCCTTGCCGTGGCATTTATGTTGTACCTCATCAATCTCTAGCTGTGAGAGCAGTCCCTTCTTTCGAATGTTGGAACACTGAGCTACTTGTTGTTTCGTTGTCATTGTGGATGTTGGGTATCGAAGAATCCATAGGTCCCTCATCCTATTCATGTAGCCCCTTCTGCCGGGGTTACTTGCGTAGTAGCATTCCAACAACGCCCTGTTTTCGTCTCTTGCCCACCGATGGCTTCTTGTTCCAGTAGCCCATTTCTCGTCAGGGTGCCGTCGTTCCTCATCACCTGACGTGGAACTTATTGAGCCGGGCGACGTCCAAGCCAGCATGCCTTCATATTCATCTATCATGTCTGCGGTAGGCTCGCTTAGCATGGGGGGTCTAGCCTTAGGACCCTTACTGGATACAGACACCCCCGGCGGGAATTGAACTTGCGATCCTCCACTCTCTCATATATATATTGTATTATTTAATGTATTGGTTGGGGTGAAGAAACATGGGTGTGCTACCAATTTTCATACCTGTTATGAATTCTAATTTTCAACATTTTTTATTACATGACTGCATTTTCTCTGAAGTCCGTAATTTAATTTCAAACTTTATTACGTTACGTAAAATTGAGAGCACAGGACAAAATAAAAAGCCTGGTCTTAAAAAAAATATAAAACCTTAATTTTTACAGTTAATATTTATCCAATCTTTAGCAAAGAGTCAAAAAACAAAAAGAACTTTCTAGATACACTTGCAGAGGGAGTGTGTCATGATTTATGACACAATTAACATATTAATAATGCTAATGATAATTAAGTTAAGATCTTAACTGCATTTAGTATTAATACTAAAAATACTTTTGAATCATACTTGAGTCACACTTTTGTTTTTCTTTTGCATATTTATTTTGTTTTTGCATGTGAGTTGAATCAATTAACATTTTAACTTTCTAAAGGGGGCAAATTAGCATGAAGATGCAACCTCAAAAATCAGTGGTAGTGTAAAGTTCTGTTTGTTATCTAGTAATAAAGCACTAATATTCATGTTCATGTCAATAATGAACCACATTCTTCATAAAACAGCAAAAACTGCTGGGTCAAAAACAAGAACAGTAAGAATCTACTAACAAAATAAAATGTATAACAACAGGTTGAAAGCATGTTTGAAATCAATCTCAATATACTTTGATAAAAGGGTGAACTCTTCTGGTAGAAGTTTATGAGGGGGTGGGGGTCTTCCTGAAACAGCTATTCCCAAGAAACGGGTGGACAGTAGCATTCCTCCAGAAGGGTTGGTTTGTTAAATGTGCAGGCAGTCATTTTTTAAGGTTATTTAATACAAAAACTTGAATACATAAATATACATTAATTAGTGTGTAATTACATCTTCCAACAAACTGATAAATTTTCATAAACTTAATCCTATAAAAATAGGGTCACCACAGAGTGTGCAACATTTGTGGAAGCTGTCATGTTCCCCTGACATCCTGACAATGGCTCATCAGGTGGTTGTAGTGTAGGAGGTAGAGCAGCTCATCTACTAATTGGAAGGTTGCTGGTTTGAGCCCTAGATGCTCCGGTCTGCCTAAGTATCCTTGGGCAAGAGACTGAATCCCAAGTTGCAGTCCAATGCATTCATCAGAGTATGAATATGTGTAAATGTCAGCTAGAATGCCCTTAGGTGTAGAAAAAGTGCTTGTGTGACTGCGTTTCAATGGATGAATGAAGCATGTGTTAAGGGTTCAATATTAAGGAGGGATACAGGAGGTAATCCAATAACAACACTGATCCGGCCAGGTGAAGTCAAACTATGATTTTAATGACCACACGCAGCATGGGGAGATGTAAAACATCAGCTGTAGATCTCCGCCCAAAAAGACACTTCAGATTGCTTTTGATTCATCAGGGTTAACGCCCCCTCATGCGTCATCAGATACAATACATGCATACGTCAAATCAAAACCACAATGACTTTTAACACAGTCTGAAAAGAACATTGTCTCCGTCTCCACGGCAGGTGCTTCCTGTCCATCTTCTGACTCTCGCTTCTCCAAAACCTGGAGCATGGTCCCATGCTCTGTAACAAACTAGCAATTCTGCACGCACAAAAATGCAGTTGCAAGCAAATATATCTGAACTCTCACCTAGAACATAAGTGTGTGCAGGTGTGCGTGTGCAGGTGTGCGTGTGCAGGTGTGCAGGTGTGCGTCTCACACAAACTTTGTCTTATGAGAAGAGAGGCCAATTCTCATGTGCATAATAACCTAACTGAAACTATATCTGTAATATGTTGAATAAATGTTTTAATCAAGAACCTCTGCTAAAAGCTTAATCAAAAAATATAAAAGTATAAAAGACAATAATGAATAACCTGGTTATTCAAATAGCATCATTCAAACAGCTCCTCAAAGTACCTACTTTGGCACAGAGTGTACTCAGAGTTAGGCCCTTCTTTTATAATGCAATATAATCTCCATATAAACATTTAAGATTATGAAAAGCATTCAAAAGCATTTAAGATTATAGATTTAACTCAATAGTTTAACGTGGTTATAACTGCACCTGTAATAAAGGCTAATTGGGTACCAATATGTTTAAACATCTGAATACAATATCAATACTGTAAACTGTATTATTAATGCAATGGTAATGATGATGATTATGAACCATAGCAGTAAAATATTTCTCTAATCTCCACACATGTTAAATAAAGCACTTTGGGTGCTTACAGTAGAAGAGTGGAGAGAGAACCAGTCCATTTACCAGATGGCTCCATGTGCTAATTACACATTATTTACAAAATGTTAATTTTAAAGCTTTGACCAACCATGCAAGGAAAATTGAACTAGTCATGACCCAACTTAAACATTTTAGCACTTACTTGTTATGATTAAAAGAAAAACTCCAAAATAGAAATCATCTGGTAAATGGCATGTTAAACAAAATGTATGTCTATTGTAAATCACTGCGCATTAACGGCACACGCAGTAACTTTTCATAGGGAAGGAGTTGATAATCAGTAAAGCTCACCTAAGAATAGCAGTTTTTAGTTTCAAAGTAATTGAGTGAGAGCTGCCAGGAGACTGTTACATGTCAGAAGGGAGCTGTCAACAGACAATTAGTGGACTTAAAAGTCTAAAGAAAACAAAAGAGCATTATTTAGCGGGTTTAATACATCTTACTGTGCTGAAGCATATATTACAGGATAAATATCGGGCAGCAGAATCTACTTTGACCTCTCGAGTATGACGAGGACGAATGGTCCCCTAACATTTTCTCATAAAAATAGTATCAATACGTTTATCCTGACTGACAGCAGATGCTGATTTTTAACTTAGTTCATTGCGTCCTCCAGCTTTCTGTAACCCAGATATTGTATCATGAATATCTCCGTCATTGTGACTGAATAAGAAGGCACACAAACACTCCTATACATATAAATTGTGTCTGTTTTAATATCTTAGTGATTTCAATTTTTTTAAATGTACTGTTCCATTTATTAATGGCTGTATGTATTTATTTGTTCATTCCCTGTGAAGGACCTTTACATGTGATTTTGGCATAAAGAAATAAAACTGCCTTGACTTTAACCTGAATTTTAACTGTTAAAATTTAATTACTCAAGCTAACACGTTGCCTCTGAAGTCTGCAGCCTCTCCTGTGAGACTGAGAAAGAAAGCTTCTTGCTTTCTTTTACCAGTTGTTCCACTTCCTTCATGAAGCGCAGGCAGAGCTCATCCTGCCACGGCAGAGCAACACACTGAACCGCCACAGGTAGACCCTCGCCACCAGTCACTGCCTAAACACAAAAACACACTCCTGTCACTTAACGCTTGGCAGCTGGACCGCAGTCTTCTGCCTCGAGCTGACTAACAAATTGTGGAACATTTAGTAAAGTTCATGTGTAACTGAGAGTCAATAAATTACAGAACCACAAGAAAAAATGTCTCAATCGTCTGATCTGGTTTAGCTTTTGGTTCCAAGTAGGATAGATGGGCCTACGCACCACCACACCTGAAATCTTCCTGCGTGTAGTTTAAAGTTGTATTCATTTGTTTAGAAATTTTAAAACTGCACAAAAAACTGGTCTCACTCATGTGTTCAATCTGTCTCCCCTCACTGGTATGTGTTACCTCTTTCAGGGACTTGTCATAACTGTCCTGATAACAGCCCTTATAGTGCTTTAGTTCCTCCTCATCCTTCGCAGTCACTGTGGAAACAGGGACTACACCAGCGGGAAATTTTAAGAGATTATAGAGCATCGTGCAACTGACAGCAGCTGAAATAACAGAAAATACAAGTAGATTAGTTATGATGAAATATTTTAAGACAGATTCACTTTTCTTTAGCCCTTCAAAATTCTGTTGCTCTTTAATTAACATGTGATTTATTTAGTGTAACAGTGCCTTTATATTATTATTTGTCCAAATGTTCTAATCTATAGGTGACTTTCCTAATTGACTAATGTCTGGAGATATTGTTTTTCTTCACTCTCTGCCTTTTTTAATCATGCGTGTTAGCACTAGAGAAGGGCAGCAATCCTAATGTTTTATGAGATAATTTTTATGTGATCTCAAATCCCAGGAACTATGCTGCCACCTAGGAGCATTTCATACATCCACAAACTTACAATAATGAAAAAAAAGAGAGATAGATGGACAATAATGATTTTTTTTTAATACTCAGTATACCATACTTGGAACTTTGTCAGCGTGCAATAACCTGCTGGCTGGCCCTATCATGGGGGACAACAGCACATCGATATTGCAGCTCCTCCAATGTGCTATTGTCTCTTGAATATAGTCCTAAAGAAAAAACAGGAAATTTTCTTTATACAACTGCGATTCCAAAACATTTGGGAGACTGTAAAATGTAAACAAAAACAAAATGCAGTGATTTACAAATTTTGAAATATTTAAACTGAGAAATTTTAATACAGTGGGGCAAAAAAGTATTTAGTCAGCCACCGATTGTGGAAGTTCCCCCACTTAAAATGATGACAGAGGTCAGTAATTTGCACCAGAGGTACACTTCAACTGTGAGAGACAGAATGTGAAAAAAAAAATCCATGAATTCACATGGTAGGATTTGTAAAGAATTTATTCGTAAATCAGGGTGGAAAATAAGTATTTGGTCAATAACAAAAATACAACTCAATACTTTGTAACATAACCTTTGTTGGCAATAACAGAGGTCAAACGTTTACTATAGGTCTTTACCAGGTTTGCACACACAGTAGCTGGTATTTTGGCCCATTCCTCCATGCAGATCTTCTCAAGAGCAGTGATGTTTTGGGGCTGTCGCCGAGCAACACGGACTTTCAACTCCCGCCACAGATTTTCTATGGGGTTGAGGTCTGGAGACTGGCTAGGCCACTCCAGGACTTTCAAATGCTTCTTACGGAGCCACTCCTTTGTTGCCCGGGCGGTGTGTTTTGGATCATTGTCATGTTGGAAGACCCAGCCTCGTTTCATCTTCAAAGTTCTCACTGATGGAAGGAGGTTTTGGCTCAAAATCTCACGATACTTGGCCCCATTCATTCTGTCCTTAACACGGATCAGTCGTCCTGTCCCCTTGGTAGAAAAACAGCCCCATAGCATGATGTTTCCACCCCCATGCTTCACAGTAGGTATGGTGTTCTTGGGATGCAACTCAGTATTCTTCTTCCTCCAAACACAACGTGTTGAGTTTATACCAAAAAATTCTACTTTGGTTTCATCTGACCACATGACATTCTCCCAATCCTCTGCTGTATCATCCATGTGCTCTCTGGCAAACTTCAGACGGGCCTGGACATGCACTGGCTTCAGCAGCGGAACACGTCTGGCACTGCGGGATTTGATTCCCTGCCGTTGTAGTGTGTTACTGATGGTGACCTTTGTTACTTTGGTCCCAGCTCTCTGCAGGTCATTCACCAGGTCCCCCCGTGTGGTTCTGGGATCTTTGCTCACCGTTCTCATGATCATTTTGACCCCACGGGATGAGATCTTGCGTGGAGCCCCAGATCGAGGGAGATTATCAGTGGTCTTGTATGTCTTCCATTTTCTGATGATTGCTCCCACAGTTGATTTTTTCACACCAAGCTGCTTGCCTATTGTAGATTCACTCTTCCCAGTCTGGTGCAGGTCTACAATTCTTTTCCTGGTGTCCTTCGAAAGCTCTTTGGTCTTGGCCATGGCGGAGTTTGGAGTCTGACTGGTTGAGGCTGTGGACAGGTGTCTTTTATACAGATGATGAGGTCAAACAGGTGCCATTCATACAGGTAACGAGTGGGGGACAGAAAAGCTTCTTACAGAAGACGTTACAGGTCTGTGAGAGCCAGGGATTTTCCTTGTTTGAGGTGACCAAATACTTATTTTCCACCCTGATTTACGAATAAATTCTTTACAAATCCTACCATGTGAATTCATGGATTTTTTTTTCACATTCTGTCTCTCACAGTTGAAGTGTACCTCTGGTGCAAATTACTGACCTCTGTCATCATTTTAAGTGGGGGAACTTGCACAATCGGTGGCTGACTAAATACTTTTTTGCCCCACTGTATCTATCCATCCATTTTCTTCCACTTATTCAGGACCGGGGTCACAGGGTTAGCAGCCTAAGAAGCAAAGCCCAGACCTCTCTCTCCCCAGCCACCTCCTCTAGTTTATCCGAGGGAACAACAAGGCCTTTCAAGGCTAGCCAAGAGAAATAACCTCTTCTGCATGTCCTGGTTCTACTCTGAGGTCTCCTCCTATGTTGATCTGTGGAACCAGCACTCTGAAACAGGAACTCTACATAAATAGTCTAGTCTCTGATCCCATGAGTATTACACAGCAGGAAGTGCAGGGCTTGGATGGAACCGATGGCTGAGGGGAACTGCCCAGTCCTTCTTGAGGTTGGAGGCAATGGGAATGGGATAATGGGGTAACCTTTTATAATTCAGACATACAAAACAAACAAATATATACGCATACACATATACATAGATAGCTGACTATAGAGATAGATATAGAGATAGATATAGAGATAGATATAGAGATAGATATAGAGATAGATATAGAGATAGATATAGAGATAGATATAGAGATAGACACACATATGACATGAAATCACTTGATCATCACATCCAAAATGGAGTAGGAAGAAGTATGTACATACTTATTAATCCCTACCTCGTGCTTAGCAATCTATTGATTTACAGTAATCATCATTTCTTCCCCCCAGCTCTTGTATACACTTGCTCTGTTCAAATTTAGTAATAACTAGTTTTTATCAAACCATGTTTTTAACTGAATCATTTCTTGTGTGACAATTTCCAAGATCTGCTCTGAATGCGCCCTAATGCAGCAAGTAGTTGTATCATCTGTATCATCTGCAAATAAAATAAAATGCAATATATCAGATGCTTTACATATGTCTTTGATGTACAGGATAAACAATTTTGATCCCAATACAGACCTTTGTAGGACTCTACAAACAATGTCTGTACACTCTAAATGAAAATTCACCAATTTTCCCAAATACCTCTCAACCCACTGAAGCACAACTCCTTTAACGTCCATTTTATCAAGTAATATTTCAATATTTCACGATTAATTTTATCAAAAGCTTTTTTGGATCAATGAAAACTCTAAAGTGTGCATTGTCTTGTTATATTGTGTTTTGTATCTATGTTATTAGTGATGTTTTCAATTAATTCCAGTAATGCCATAGTTGATTTGTTTGATCTGAAACCATACTGAGTCCATTAATATTTTATGTTTATCAACGAATTGCCCATAGCCTCACGAAACCCTGCTTGTTAATGAAAACCTTTTCCAGTATTTTGGAGAACTGTGAAAGTAGAGACACAAGCCTGTACATGTAATTTGTGATTTCCATTTTGTACAATTGTATCACCTTTGTGATGGTAATGCACCAGTTCGTAGAGAGAATTCGCACATGTATGCTTAAAGCTTTAGAGATACCATCAATAGTTTAACAATTTTTGTATCACGGCCATTAAAGTCTGTAGAAGTTTGATTTTGTGGTTTCCCAACAATGTCCATGATTTTCTTTTCTTCCACAGCTGATACAAACATTGAAGTTTGTCTGCTCTCGCTGCAAAACTTCTATCAGTCTGGTCCAACACTTACAAAGAATCTATTAAATTCATGAACTACTTCACCAACATCACTAATATTTGTATCCTTATTAATACCCTATTACATAGGGTAATTTAAATGCCTAGACCTATTTTATAATGGTGTTTAATGTTTTCCAAATCCCTGTTAATGTTTTTCTTCACGTCTAATAAATTTGCACAATTTTTGTTTTTACATAACCTCAAAATGCTATTTAATTTACATTTTGTTATATTTATTTTCAGCCCCTTTTTGCTTCTATACTTTTCAATTTCATATGGTATTTTTCTTTTTTACAATCCTTTTGTGATCCATGGGCAAACTGCATATTTTTCTTTGTTGCAGTATTGCTTTATTAGTCAATGCCTGTCATATAATAATTTAAATTTTCCTAAGAATGTCTCATAAGCTTTATCAATATCAGTTTCCTTATACACTACCTCCAAATTTCCCCTCAAGTAGGTCACTTTTAAATGCATTCATGGATTCCTCTGTTCTCACCTGTTTTATTTTAATTTATTTTCCTGTTTGTCGTTACTATGATTGTTGTCATATACTGGAAAAAACGCACAATGATCACTGATGTCACTAATTAGAAGGCAATTTTGTTTTCTGATTCATTAGTTAAGATACAGTCTATTAATGTTTTTCTGGACTTATCACATCTGTGTTGAAATCCCCATAAATAAAAATAACTTTTTGGTTTGATTTTGTATCCACCCACTCCTTAAATGCTGGTTTACCTTAAAACCTTACATGGTTTTCTATATATGTTGTCCACCAACATGGTCATTTTTTCTACCACCTTGTAAATTTTCTGTTCACAATAGGTATCTCATATCCATACCTACTGCATCTTACCTTCATACCTTATGATTTACTTTACTTTACTTTTCACCCACTTATAACTAGAGCAGAGGTTACTTCATTAACATCACTTCATTGCATTCTCTACTTTTCTATGTTGCACTTGAACATGATTTATCAAAAATTCTATCACATATGAATATTAAATCACAATATGAATATACTTCCGTACACATTTATTCAGTTTATGCTATTTTTCTTCACTAGGATTTATTAATAGCTCAATGACATGAATATTAATTTCAACGCGATTTTCATCAACTTATTCACATAGGACTGCTTTTCTTACTTTTTATTTATAACTATGCCAATCACAATATACACAATATAAGTGTTTTTGTTTGTTTTGTTTTGTTTTTTTTTTTTAAATCACACATGTTAAAATCTGACATTCTCTGTCAATTTGACCAAGACAAGCTCTGGGCTGTGTGCCATGTTTGCATACCCCCTCGGTACAAATAATACCAACAAAGACTCACACGCACACACCCTTGTTCCCAAATATTTACTTTTCTGTGACCCTCAGGCTGCAGAATAATCACTCTTCCCTCTGGGTGGTGGGTCTGTTATTCTTGGCCATTGGTCCCTACTTCTCTGCCAGCTTGGATTGGTTTTTGTGACGCAGCTTCTAGTCTTTTTTTATTTTTAATTGTTCTTATCATTTTCACTGGGCTCCATAAACTACAGAGTTTGTGACCTTCCGGTCTTGCCTAATTTGGCAGGTAGGAATGCAGATCTGCTGCTGTCTGCCAGTGGCTCTCTGTCTCAACTCACTGGCTACATGGCCCAGTGTGTCATAGACCTGCCCCAATTTCCACATGAACTCTTCTGCTCTTTTGGCCATCTACTGAGGGATTTTCTCCACTGATGTGCAGATATCTTCTCCCACCTGCAGACATTACACAGGGTGACCCATGCCTCCTGAGTCACTCTCTCTTGGGCCCTCAGATGGAGGCAGTGTTGGGAAGGTTACTTTTAAAATGTATTCCATTACAGAATACATGCCCCAAAATGTATTCTGTAACTATTCTGTAACGTTACTCAATGAGAGTAACGTATTCTGAATACTTTGGATTACTTAATATATTATCATGCTGTTTACAACTACATGAATGTACTATTGCTGTGATTTATTACTGTTACTGACGGTGGGTTCCGTGTCGGGCTCGTAGCCGAAAACTAGCTTTACTTTGTTGTCTGGGTCAACTTTGCTAGCAGAGACAGAGAGAGGCGTTGAAAGGCTGCTCCAACGGAACTTATTGTTTTTGGAGGAAAACACGAACACGGTGTACAGTCGAGTCTTAATAGCTTACTTACAACTGGGCTCGTCAGGCTCTCTTCTTGGCTGCAGTGGTTATTATTATATTTACATGCTTCCAGCTCCCGTTTTTGCTCGATGACAGCTCGTACTTTTCCTTTTTCTCCCTCCCTCGCTCACAGACACATAACGGGTATGGCAGTCCATTCTCCCTGCAGCACGGACTACACTGCCCATGATGCTACATTCTTTAGAGTTATACCTGTAGCATTCTGCCTGTTAGCTTAGCACAACAACAACAAAAAGGCGCTCTCTCACCCAGAAAACACGCAGAGAGAGAGCGTCACCCTGTAACCATGGCAACCGTAACGCTGCCGCCTGGAACAACAGAACGTAGCTGTCAAACAAAACCCAAACAGTCCTGACCCGCCACAATATGAAACAGGGAAGTACCGCCGTGTAATCCATTTATTTCAACAAAGTAACTGTATTCTAAATACCACCTTTTTAAACGGTAACTGTAACGGGATACAGTTACTCATATTTTGTATTTTAAATACGTAACGGCGGTACATGTATTCCGTTACTCCCCAACACTGGATGGGGGCAACATGCGGGCCACTGTTTCTGTGGGTCTATACACCAATTTCTTGGCTGGAGCCTCCCTCGATTTGGCTTCTGTGGACTGCTTCACCAAAAAATGCCATTCTCGCCCTGGATTGGTTCCCTGAAGGCCCTCTTCTATACTAATTTTCCCATTTGCATCCCCGACTCTCTTGTCCCTTCTTCCTCTGCGTACATTCACTCAGTGTTGTTGACCTTGAACCTTTCTCTCTCTGACTTTTCACCCACTTTTATCTCTGAGGTATCTATAAGGTAGAGGTTACTTCATTAAAAATCACTTCATTACATTTTCTTCTTTTCTATATGGATATTAAAATCACACATGGAAATACTTCCCTTCATGTTTAACTCAGTTTATGCTATTTTACTTGACCAGGATTTAACATTAGCTTAGTCACATATGAATATTAATTTCAACATGACTTTCGTCAACTTCATCAAACAGGGATACTTTTCTCACTGTATCTTCCACATGTTACAATTTGACGTTATCTGAATGTTTGCTTTGTTATTCTGACCAAACATTATGACCTCAGACAAGATCTGGGCTGCGTGCTGTGTTTGCATTCCCCAAATAATCTCAGCACAGAAGCACATACACACACGCCAAAGGTGGCGTATTAGAACCACTTCATTACTCAACTACATTTCTCATTCAGCATATTAAGTTTCACTTGCACCTGACTGCTACAATGCCTCCTGCACCTTTTTGAATGTTTTTAATTTTTTCATGAAAAACATTACCTTATTTTGTTTTTGATGACAGCAAAAACAGACCTAAAAAAGGTGTAAGGGGTCAACAAAAGCCAAAAGATATGTGAAAAAAGAGAAATAAAGAGCTGGATGAAACTGATGCAGCTAATTAGGTCAGTATCATGACTCTGATGGAAAAATAAAGTATTTCAGAGAGGCAGAGTTTCTCAGAAGTAAAGAAAAATGCATCTACATATTACAGAACAATTTCAAAGTAATATTTGTCAATGTAAAATTGACAAACAAAAGACTTTTAACTATCTCATTATCTACAGTACATTATCATTAAATGATTCAGAGACTCTGGTGAAATCTCTCTGTGCATGGGACAAGGCCAAAAGTTTGTGTTTGTGAACTTTGGGCAGCAGTGCATTAAAACCAGGGATGATTTTGTCATGGAAATCATTGCTTTGGCTCAGCAACATTTCCAGATATCACTGTCTGCAAACACAGTTCGCCATGCTATCCACAAATGAATCTTATGTGTTGTCTCTATAAGATCACTCATCTGCCTGCTGTCCTGGATGTTTGGCTGCTAATCTTTGTTATATAACTTTGTCTTTCCACACTGCCAAACTCAGTGTCGACAGCGTTGTTCTAGTTCACTCATCTTCTAGCCTGTCCACTCAGAGCTCCATGCAAACCTCCAGCTTCATCTTCACCACTACCATACTCTACTTCTAATTCCTATCACCTCTAAGATTCTGCTATGATGGGTCAATCGCCAAACCAGTAGCTGAACTCTGTATCTCAGTAAATCATGTTCAATTCTTCCAAATGAGCTGTCGCTATTGAAATACAGCCTAAAGCTCTAAAGCTCATGCAAACGGGAATTCATATATGAACATAATCCATAAACACCACCACCACCTTCTTTGGGCCAAACCTCTTTAGAATGGACTGACACAAAGTAAAAGACTGTTTTGTGGCCAAAAATATCAAAATTTGAAATTAGTTTTGAAAAACATGGATGCGGCATCCTTCGGACTAAATATGTCTGTGAAGGTTCTCAGTCATCCAGGTCATCGTAGTCAAAGGAGCTTGGAAAGAAAAGCGTCTGGACTTCTTTAAGTTACTTGAAGACGTTTCACCTCTCATCCGAGAAGCTTCTTCAGTTCTAAGGTCAAATGGTGGGGAGTCCCAGATTTAAACCTAGTGGGAGTTTCCCCCCACAGAGGGACAAAAGGACCCCCTCATGATCCTCTAATCGCCTGAGCCAAGGTGTGAAACTGGGTGTGGGTCCCAATCAGCCAGCGTTTCGGGTGAGCTCATTGTGAAACCTGGCCCCACCTTATCATGCGAATTCCTGAGGTCAGATGGCCCAGGATGTGAGTGGGCGTTAAGGCGTCTGGGAGTGAACTCAAAACTGGATTATAGATGGCAGACAGTTGGTGTCGTAAACCACCGCCTCTGTTCAAAGATGGTCGCTCACAGTGGACATAGATGCTTCTTTCACTCCTCTTTCAAACCATCTGTCCTCTCTGTCCAAAATGTGAACATTGGCATCCTTGAAAGAGTGACCTTTATACTTAAGATGCAGATGGACTGCTGAGTCTTGTCCCGTGGAGGTGGCTCTTCTATGTTGTGCCATGCGCTTCGCATGGCACAACATAGGGGGTCCTTTTGTCCCTCTGCAGAGGGATACTCCGACTAGGTTTAAATCTGGGACTCTCCACCATTTGACCTTAGAACTGAAGAAGCTTCTCGGATGAGAGGTGAAACGTCTTCAAGCAACTTAAGTCCAGACGATTTTCTTTGCAAGCTCCTTTGACTTCGGACTAAAGAAAAAGGAACCATCTGGCTTGTTGTTAGTGCTCAGCTCAAAAGCCTGCATGTTTCAGCACCATGGCATTGGCAGCTTGCATATCTGGAAAGACACTTTTTAATACTGAAAGTTGTGTACAGGTTTAGGTTTAGAGGAACATAAAACTTCCATTAGAATGATATTTTCTTGCTGAAGATATTTGAGCGAGTCAATGCTAAACTGTATATTGCAGCTATTACAACAGCATGGCTTTGTAGTAGAAGAATCTTTTTTTCTGAACATGGTATACATTATTTTTTCAGTTTGAATATTAGATTTGTTTTCTATGTGCTATTGTGGATAAATATAGGTCGGTAAGATTTGCCAAACGTTGCATTCTGTTTTAATTTACATTATACACAGTGTCCCACCTCTTTTGAAATTGTACTGTGATACTCAACCATGCATCATTAGTTGAAAGTTAAAGTTACCTCATCAGCAGCATGTTGCTTCCACAGATCGGAAACAGATCTAAAAAAATAAAGCATTATTTTATGACTTTGCCCATCACATGTATTATATGAAAAAAGAATCATGTACAGATGATGAATTTCAACAATACTTTCTCACCGAACTCCACAAATAGCACTAATGTTGGAAGACAGACGAGGTGACTGCAAAAAACAAGTGAACGTTATTGACTGGCCTGCACAAAGCCATGGCTTTAATCCCATTGAAAATCTGGCACTTTACAACATAGGCTCTTACCAGATAAAAGTTCCAAGATTATGTTCAGTCCTGTGTTTGAATTTACACATGTTTGTCACCAAATGAGAAAACTCACCACAGGTTTTAGTAGGAAGGAAAGGATTTTCTTAAACCACTTAGGGAGCGAGTGTATAAAAACCTGCTGCTTCAGAGAAGGGTCCAGAAGTCCCCCTTTCCTAAAATGAAATGAATTATTTTACACACAAAATAACTGTGTTGACACTTAATGACATGTAATGATTTTAGTATTCTACAGTATTTTAGTTTATCATGCTAGCACTTGCAACTTAGCACTGAAAAAAAAAATCATTTATTAGATGTTTTAAGTTCATGAGAAGTGATTAGATGAATTATTAAAAGGTACAACTCACAGTTTTTGTAGAAGGGTGGTAGCACCATCTGCATATAGACCCTTTATTAATAGCTCAGGAACAATTTGGCTGATTTTCAGTGGAGAGTAAGGAACCAACTAAAGGCATAAAAGAGAACATTAAAGATGTATGGCTCATATCAAATACTAGGCAGTGATTATTAGTGTGTGTGTACATATTTAGATATCTTTGTGAGGACAGAAAATTGGCACGTGACTATACTTGTGGGGACCAACGGTCACTTATGGGGACAAAATCCCCGTCCCCACGAGTTTGTGGGTATTTTTGAGGTCAATTTGACCCGTCAGTAACTCATACACTGACCCAACAATATCTATGTAACATAAACATGCAGAGAGATTTTATTAGTTCATTACACTTTTTAAGCCAAGCAGAAGAAGTTTTATATATATATAAAAAAAAAAAATACTTTTAACAATTTTTTAGATGGCTTAAATTTTAAAAGGGTCAGTTTGGACACTGTCTCAGCTGAACTCTGGACACGCACACACATATACTGATACACACTCATCCCCCCTCCCTTTCCAAACGCCTTCGATGCTTGTTCCCTCCTGAGAACACGGCGGGTCTGAGCCCGCGCTGGAATAATAGCGCAGGGCAGGATGGCTGCTGCGTTTGCTTCGGATTACTCTTCACCCCCCACCCAACCCTGTGGCTTGTCACGTGTTCCATGATGTTGTGCTGTGGACATTTGTGCAGAGGAGTTTTTTGTTTCCTGTTCTCATGCTGTCCTCCCAGGAGCCCAGCATGAGTAGAGGTCTCTTTTTTCCTCTTGTACTTTCCCATTGTAGTGTATATTTCAGTGTTTTTCTGTAACGCTACCGATCTCCGACCTGTATCCCCATATGATGTCTGTGTTGTGTGTGTAAGGTTGGGGGGGGGGGGGGGGGGGGGGCGCAATAAAGCCTTGATTGATTGACCTGTAACATAACAGGGGGTTCATAACAATTCAGGACAGTAACGATTACATGTGTGTGGTGACGTCTTACTGTGTGTCCCGCTTGCTCTAACAGAGCTTTGACCTCTCTGACACCTCGGACCATGCTTGGAGTCGGTTGCAAGTAGCCATCATTTTCCAAATAACCAATCCTAAGAGGTCTGGAGCTTCTGTATATCTGTAGATGAGGACAGAATTATTAGCCCACCAAAGAAAATTTCAGCTTTTTAAAAGTATTCCCAAGTGCTGTTAAGAAGAGCAAGGGATTGTTAACACGTTTTTTTTTTCCAAGCATCTTAATTTTATTTTGGATGGTTACATTATTTTACTTTGGTCTTTGTTTAAACTCACAGATTTTCAATGGGATTAAAGCCATGACTTTGTGCAGGCCAGTCAATAACGTTCACTTAACAAGTAGGAGGCACATATGCAAACTGCTGTAATTCCTACACCGTTCACCTGATTTGGATGTAAATACCCTCAAATAAAAGCTGACAGTCTGCAGTTAAAGCACATCTTGTTCGTTTCATTTGAAATCCATTGTGGTGGTGTATAGAGCCAAAAATGTTAGAATTGTGTCGATGTCCCAATATTTATGGACCTGACTGTATGCAGGGTTATAGCGAATGTTTTCTTTGAGATTACAATTCCAGGCTTGGTTAAGACATTCACTAGTGTCTTGGCTAAGGTCTTTAGACATATTTCTCACTAGTTTTCTTCCCAGAATCAATGAAATCTTTCAGTTTTCACCTCTGCCAGGCTTGTTCTGTACCCTGTGGCTCTCTTTGAATTTCTTGATACTTCTGACTCCACATTGTGACACTTGGAAATGCTGTGATAACTTTGTATAACCATCTCATCCTTTGCAAGGATTAACAATTCTTTTTCTCAAGTCTAAAACTTTATGTATTTATTTGCTTTTTTTTTTTTTTCCATGATGCTTTCTCAACAGCTCAAACCCTTCCTGAGGTTTTTGTACTGTAAATTGGAAAATAGCCCTGAGTTTTAACTTGACTTGAAGAGCTTTGAACATTACAAATACAATGACTTTTAAAAAGGTCAGCTTTTCCGGGGGTTGTTATATTATTGGCCCAGGTTAATTTTTTTGTATTTCTGCTACAGTTCAAAGATTGTGTGTAAACAGAAAGAGTGTATGTGTTCAAAAGAAAACCGGTATATTTAGAAATGGTGAAAATGTTGAAAATCCTTTGCTCTCATAAAAAAGAAAAAAAAAGTACTTAGAAATGTTATGGGAAGACTATTAACTTTGTCCTTTAGAACTTCGTCTTTTAGCATAGAGAGATTTGTTAAGAAAATTAACTTGATTAATTTCTAGTTTCTAACATCTATGAATGATCTGAAAATACAGTGGGGCAAAAAAGTATTTAGTCAGCCACCGATTGTGCAAGTTCCCCCACTTAAAATGATGACAGAGGTCAGTAATTTGCACCAGAGGTACACTTCAACTGTGAGAGACAGAATGTGAAAAAAAAATCCATGAATTCACATGGTAGGATTTGAAAAGAATTTATTCGTAAATCAGGGTGGAAAATAAGTATTTGGTCACCTCAAACAAGGAAAATCCCTGGCTCTCACAGACCTGTAACGTCTTCTGTAAGAAGCTTTTCTGTCCCCCACTCGTTACCTGTATGAATGGCACCTGTTTGACCTCATCATCTGTATAAAAGACACCTGTCCACAGCCTCAACCAGTCAGACTCCAAACTCTGCCATGGCCAAGACCAAAGAGCTTTCGAAGGACACCAGGAAAAGAATTGTAGACCTGCACCAGACTGGGAAGAGTGAATCTACAATAGGCAAGCAGCTTGGTGTGAAAAAATCAACTGTGGGAGCAATCATCAGAAAATGGAAGACATACAAGACCACTGATAATCTCCCTCGATCTGGGGCTCCACGCAAGATCTCATCCCGTGGGGTCAAAATGATCATGAGAACGGTGAGCAAAGATCCCAGAACCACACGGGGGGACCTGGTGAATGACCTGCAGAGAGCTGGGACCAAAGTAACAAAGGTCACCATCAGTAACACACTACAACGGCAGGGAATCAAATCCCGCAGTGCCAGACGTGTTCCGCTGCTGAAGCCAGTGCATGTCCAGGCCCGTCTGAAGTTTGCCAGAGAGCACATGGATGATACAGCAGAGGATTGGGAGAATGTCATGTGGTCAGATGAAACCAAAGTAGAACTTTTTGGTATAAACTCAACTCGTCGTGTTTGGAGGAAGAAGAATACTGAGTTGCATCCCAAGAACACCATACCTACTGTGAAGCATGGGGGTGGAAACATCATGCTATGGGGCTGTTTTTCTGCCAAGGGGACAGGACGACTGATCCGTGTTAAGGACAGAATGAATGGGGCCAGGTATCGTGAGATTTTGAGCCAAAACCTCCTTCCATCAGTGAGAACTTTGAAGATGAAACGAGGCTGGGTCTTCCAACATGACAATGATCCAAAACACACCGCCCGGGCAACAAAGGAGTGGCTCCGTAAGAAGCATTTGAAAGTCCTGGAGTGGCCTAGCCAGTCTCCAGGCCTCAACCCCATAGAAAATCTGTGGCGGGAGTTGAAAGTCCGTGTTGCTCGGCGACAGCCCCAAAACATCACTGCTCTTGAGAAGATCTGCATGGAGGAATGGGCCAAAATACCAGCTACTGTGTGTGCAAACCTGGTAAAGACCTATAGTAAACGTTTGACCTCTGTTATTGCCAACAAAGGTTATGTTACAAAGTATTGAGTTGTATTTTTGTTATTGACCAAATACTTATTTTCCACCCTGATTTACGAATAAATTCTTTACAAATCCTACCATGTGAATTCATGGATTTTTTTTTCACATTCTGTCTCTCACAGTTGAAGTGTACCTCTGGTGCAAATTACTGACCTCTGTCATCATTTTAAGTGGGGGAACTTGCACAATCGGTGGCTGACTAAATACTTTTTTGCCCCACTGTATATAGAAAAGATGATCATCAACAGAGGACATGAATCCCACAGTACAGGACACACCTCCATGTTAAAAGGTAATGGTGGAACAGTGGGGTCCAAAGAAAACATGTGGTCACAAAGAAGTGCCTGCATGCACAGAGCCAGGCTGTCCACATCTCTTGCCATGGGTCCAGGAGATGACGACGCTAGTTTAGTAACAAGCATAAAGCAAATGTTTTGAACAAAATGTTCCAGAAAATTTGTGTAATATTATTAGACACTGGTTATATATAATCTGCATTTACTTCATGTGGTAGTTCCTTACCTGACTTTTGTCCTCGACAAATTGAACGAAAACCCTGTAAACTGTTCATTATCCAAAGGTGTTAACAAATAAAGAAACCTAAACTCATCAATTTACAATCATTTTCTATGACTAAAAAGTATCTACCTCAGTCGGTGAGCAGTTGGCTTGAAACCACAGATTCCACAGAATGAAGACGGAAGACGGATACTGCCACCTAGATCAGTGCCAATACCAAGCAGGGAGCCCCCTCCCCCAATGAGAGCTGCCTCCCCACCAGTTGAACCACCAGGAGTCTTCTGGGGGTTATGAGGGTTCACAGTCTGCCCGTAGATAGGATTCCTGCAGTCATAACTAAAAGTGGACGCAGACAAACAGGTTATGAGTCTTTACATAAAATACACACATGGAAGATGCAAATGGTACATGTACATGCGTTTCTACTCTATCAGTGGACTTAAAGCACTCTCCTCATTCACCCATGAGTACACAGAGTTTTTAACTGTTATAGTTTGTTTTAAATTTGAATTCTTGATTAAAAAAAAAAAAGTACCTCATAAGGGCTTGGGCCACGTTGGTTTTCACAAAGGGAATAGCTCCTTGTTTCTTCAGGACTTGAACAAGCACACTGTCCTTTTCAACGGGCTGGTCCAGGTTAATGACCACACCACAAGAAGAGTCATGATCCTTGTGATGTAAATTAAAGAACACAAGAGTGCATCAAAGACTACACAAATGCCGAACCTTAATATTTTGAAAACCTGTGATATTCAGAGATCATAAATAACATTATTATTAAGACCTTAATTTATACAGTATTCTCACTGAGATTGAGATCTCTTTCTAAAGAGGGACCTGCTTACAAAAAATGCCAAGAAATTGAGAAAGATAAGATAAAACACAGTAAACGTGATCACAAATTAACAAAGACATGTGCCTAAAACCTTTTTAAATTATCAAATGAAATCAAAGATTGTAACATCATAGTTTGTGTAGTTCATTTAATTCATAGGCAGCAAACCATTTAAAACCAGCTTTTCCAAGTTCTGTGGAAATAAGAAGTAGAGTCAGTATTTATGTGTTGCTCATGATTTATAAAATTAACTGTTTTAATTCTAATACTTGGTAAAATGGTAAATGGTGCTTTACTTAGTCCCCAAGAACCCCAGAGTGCTTTACACTACATTCAGTCATCCACACACTGGTGATGAAGCTACATTGTAGCCACAGCTGCCCTGGGGTGCACTGACAGAGGCGAGGCTGCCGGACACTGGCGCCACCGGGTCCTCTGACCACCACCAGTAGGCAAATATGGGTTAGTATCTTGCCCAAGGATATTGTGAAACTGCTTGCTCACTGGCTAAGTGGTTCGATCCCAGCCCAGTTTCACATTTAGACCCACTCCTCCATGTCAGGTTTAGCTTTTTGCAACCAACTTGGCAATGGTGGAAAAGTTCATCTTGAGGTTGGACTCCAGAAAGCAATGGTTGGTGTCCTAGCTGCATTCGTCCATTATTATACTGCCTATAGCGTAACTGCCATTTGTTTGCACTACAAATACATTAATTTATTAAATTATTCTTACCTTAAATGCAATATTTTCTTTGATGCTAACTGGAACTCCGTACAAGAGACCATCCTTGTTGGAGCCAACAGTTGTCAGCTGGTCCAAACTCTCCAGCAAAATTTCAGTGCAGCAGTTCAGCTTTTGGTTTACAGCCAGAGTCTGTTGGAAAGGAAATAAGCGCAGAGAGATTCAGATGAACTTATTTACTTTAAAGGGATATTGACCTGTGTAAGCGCTCTGTAAAATATTAAACTCTCACTGGAAAATAAAATAGTGTTTATGCTATAGCTAAAATAATCTAAGTAAACTGGTGTATATATTGTCTTTCAGTTGACCTTATATTGAAAGATCTGTGTTATGTTAGGCAGTGAACTCTTGTGTCATGCTGGATAATGAACCTTTTCCATGTAAGAGTAAAGCACATTGTCAGGGTTCAGTGAGCCGTCCTTCAGCTGCTGTGTCAGCTCAGACAGGGAGAGCTTCAGGATCAAAGCAGAGTCAGTCGTGGGATGCTAGAAGACACAGAACCACACAGAATCATTATGTTATAAAAATTTATAAAGCTGTAAGAAAGAAAGAAAACCATATCAGTGTATAGATTCAGGACTCCTACTTCCCGTACTTCTGCACAATTGTAAAGTATAGAAGTAAATTTAAATCTAATTTGATATACAAAGAGGTGTTTACAAAGGTTATAAAGCTCGTTTTGTAGCTATTTGGTGGTTACGTGTTTTGATATTTACAGGTTTACACGTTTGAATGTTTAGACATGCATGTTCAAACCAGTAATAAGTATGTGTTATATCTACCTAGTTGTTTTCCCTGTTCTGATCTGAGTTTAAGATTTGAGAGGCCAGTGAAGTATTCATGAGGGCGGTACACAGGAAGTGTGGGTTGTTGTTGCTGTGTGCTGAGAGTAAAGAGGCTGAACAGCAATAAGAGAATACGTAGTTTATTCCAAGAAGATATCGTCTCTCTCCCTTATATAATATTTTATTGGAACCGATATGTTCCAGATATCAAGTAGAAGACAGTCTGGATGATCCCCCATAAATATTTGATTGTAAATAAGGTGAAAGAAGTCTCATTTAAAATTCTACATAAATGTTATCCAGCCAGTCACTACATGGTAAAATTTAAAAGGGACATAAATACTAATTGTACTTTCTGTGGGGATCATCCAGAAACTGTGACACATCTTTTTTGGTACTGTTCTTTTACACAGATTCTGGAAGGAATTTAGAAGTTTTGTTATTGTCCATATTTTAAGGGAGTTTTCTTTACGATGGGAAAATGTTCTATTCTGTTTCTTTAAGTTCCCCAAGAAGAATGATAAATGTTTTTATGATAAATTTGTTAATACTTTTAGCTAAACTTTTTATCCATAAATGTAAGTTACTAACAAAACACCATATTTCTGCCATTTTTTTTTTTAAGGATGTGGAAATGTACATACAATCAATATCAGACTCCACCAACAAAAAGGCTCTCAAAACAATATGTGAATTTTTGCGTGTATTCTTATAATTGTTACTTTTTTCTTTTACCCCTGGCTTTTTGTGTTCATGTTCTGTTGTTTTGTACACTTCATCTGTTCGTATGTTGTATACTCATTGTTTGTTAAATAAAGTTTAAAAAAAAAAAAAGAGAGAGAGTAAAGAGGCTGCTAAAAAGTTATCCGTCTCCATCTTGCTGTTCCTAATTATTCAGAGAGATTCCAAACCATCTAGTGAACACTCACGTTACACAATCACCAGATTTCTACAGTGGCCCCAAGAGAGAAAGCACGCACAAATTCCAAAACACATGCAAAATCCAAAACATATGTTTTGAATTTTTTACGTGCTTTGTCTCTAGGGGCCACCACAGATTTCAATCCAACTGAGCAACTTCACTGTAAAATCTAATTAGTTCCCAGAACTAAAAAAAATAAAATAAATTGAGGAAACTCGTTGCCTCAAAAAAAACTAAGTAAAGCTTACTTAAGATGACTGTTAGGACAACTTAAACATTGCAAGTCTGCAGTATTAAGAATAACTTGATATTTCTGACTGTACAATACGAATTGTTTACCTACTGACAAAAAAAATTTCAAGTTCAACTAAATGAAAAAACAATTTGTGGTAACCTGAATACGATTAAAAATAATTAACAACACTTTTTGTAATGATGTTAAAATCAGCCCAACTTTTATTTCCAAACACAAAGTATAACCGCCAACATACTGGACACTGTTCTGCTGAACAACAAACAATTATATTGCCATCACTGTTATAATCTTACAATGAAACAAAGTCTCAGATGTAATTACTCTGAAAATAAGTTTAGGCCTACCACAAGTTTGTTTTGTACTTACATTACTTATATAATCAAAATAAAACATTTGTTGTTCTGTCACAAGTGCAGTCTCTGATTTAAACACCACATTTGTTTTTCATTCCAACACATGAGCTGGAATGTTGTATTATTTTAAGGATGGCTTGTTTCCAGTCCAGGCATTACTGCCTGAATGACTGTCATGGATCGAGGTGATCCAAATGTAGGTGCAGAAGAAAGTCTTTAACTTCCCTTAAGTACAGTGGCAGTGGATGTGGGTTGGAGATGCAATGAGCTTGAACCTGCAGGCGACCATCTTCACTGACCACACCATCTGTGACGGAGGACTCATCTCTCCTGTTGTCCTGCAAGCAAACAATCATATTTTTTGGAACATGAACTTAATTGCTTTCTTAAAACATTTTTTTTTCTGCATTTGGTATAAAACAGACTCCAATTTGGACAATCTCAGGCCCCCTCCCCACCAGAGAGGTGACATTCAATGTCCCAATTGTCAGTCTGGATCGCCGTGACCACCACCCAACACACAATAATGTCATGAAAGCATCATTTTAAAAAGGGCTATGCAAACATGGCCAATAACTTTCATTCTAATGATGTGCAAAATGATTTGGGCACAAAACAAATTTTGCTGTTAGAAAACTTGCAGACTTTACTATACACAGTGTAGACCCTCTAAAGTTTGGGGGATGTGATCTTTCAAGAAATGCAGACAAACTGTTGTTGTTTGTTTACTTACACAGCATGTCTTGTAGAATTAACTGGAGTCAACAGCAACAGCATAGTGTAGCCATATCTCAAGTCTAATAACAGAAGGCAGGAAAAAAATCAGTACAGAAACAACTTCCCCAAACCAAAGCACAAATAAAACAATAAGTAAAACAGGCTGATCTAAAGTATGATTAAAGTTCAGCCTGATTAATATAAATGTCACTGACAGTTGCTAATATACCAGTGTTGGGGAGTAACGGAATACATATACCGCCGTTACGCATTTAAAATACAAAATATGAGTAACTGTATTCTGTTACAGTTACCGTTTAAAGAGGTGGTATTTAGAATACAGTTACTTTGTTGAAATAAATGGATTACATGGCGGTACTTTCCTGTTTCATATTGTGGCGGGTCAGGACTGTTTGGGTTTTGTTTGACAGCTACGTTCTGTTGTTCCAGGCAGCGTTACGGTTGCCATGGTTACAGGGTGACGCTCTCTCTCTGCGTGTTTCCTGGGTGAGAGAGGCCTTTTTGTTGTTGTTGTGCTAAGCTAATAGGCAGAATGCTACAGGTATAGCTCTAAAGAATGTAGCATCATGGGCAGCGTAGTCCGTGCTGCAGGGAGAATGGACTGCCATACCCGTTATGTGTCTGTGAGCGAGGGAGGGAGAAAAAGGAAAAGTACGAGCTGTCATCAAGCAAAAACGGGAGCTGGAAGCATGTAAATATAATAATAACCACTGCAGCCAAGAAGAGAGCCTGACGAGCCCAGTTGTAAGTAAGCTATTAAGACTCGACAGTACACCGTGTTCTCCTCCAAAAACAATAAGTTCCGTTGGAGCAGCCTTTCAACGCCTCTCTGTCTCTAGCAAGCAAAGTTGACCCAGTCAACAAAGTAAAGCTAGTTTTCGGCTACAAGCCCAACACGGAACCGACGTATTAGCAAAACATTTGCACTGTTATCAGTATTTCCACACTATTTTATATTTTTTGACAATCTTTAAAGTCATTATTCAATACATTGTTATTGTTAAATAAATATCGTCAAATAATCGAGATCTCAATTTCAGTGAAAATAATCGTGATTATCATTTTTGCCATAATCGAGCAGCCCTACCGCGGACCTTCAGTAATAAATCACAGCAATAGTACATTCACGTAGTTGTAAACAGCATGATAATATATTAAGTAATACAAAGTATTCAGAATACATTTTGGGGCATGTATTCTGTAATGGAATACATTTTAAAAGTAACCTTCCCAATATATCCTAATATATTGGAAGACCAAAATACTTACTGATGTCTTTCTGTCCAACAACAGGAGTGCTGGTCCCGAGCCTCAAAGACAGTAAGAAGCAAGCAGAGGGAGAAAAAGCAGAACATTTTTCAGAAACTGATTTGATCCTTAATGGCTGTGCAATTATTGTAACAGAGTTTGCTTATGTTGTTAAATAAAGTCTAGATTTGACCTTAATAGATGTCACAGATGTTCAAAAGCTGCCACAAAGCATGAAAAAAAAAATTGGATGTCTCTGTAAACGTCGGAGCATTTTTGCAAATATGTGATGTCTTGATAAATGAACAGATATTTGAACTTTACACAGCTACATTCTCGCCTGAAAATATCTTAAAATTTTATTTTGTGACCCAGAAAAAAGTAATACGTTTTTAGCCGCGCTCCTCCGCCATTGCTGCGCTTACAAGTATGGACAGGCTCCAACAACCCAGACTACCCTTTCTGGGTCACAAAATAACCTTTTAAGATTTTCAGCCGAGAATGTAGCTGTGTAATGCTCAAAGATCTACTTAATTTATCAAAATATCACATATTTGCAAAAGTGCTTCCACGTTTTCGGAGAGCTCTGTTATCCACCAGTGCGATAGCTGACTGGGAGGTCAAGGTTTGATAAGAGTCCGCAAGCACAGCTAACTCCTGGCGTATTGTTTTCAACCCCCTGAGGTCTTTTGCTACTCAGGTTAAACATGATCTATCTATAATTAGTTAGGGCTATGGATTGAAAATACCCCCCACACCCCACCTTATGTCACTTTTTTTATTTCAAACAATCAACAGAAAATTTCACAGACATATTTTTATGTAATGTTTTTAAGGCTGTGGTGTTAATTTTTAAGTAACATGAGCCCAGCGGCAGCAGCAACGCTAGGCTAACACTAGCTAGCTAGCAAGATTATAAACCTGGTGCTAAATTAAGAGAAGCCACAAAATCAGTTTGAATAAGAGTAAACATTTACTCACCAAGTCAATGTATCACACTGCAAATTTCTTGTAGCTTAACAAGATTTATTGTCTTAAATTTAGCCAGATTATCTTGTCCATCTTGTTTTGAACATTACAAACTAGTTTCCAGTCTCATGTGTTAGATGATTAGACTTGTTTTAAGTATATATTCCTTTTTTTTCTTATTTAGTCTGTAAATCTAAAAATGAACCATTTCACCTTTATTTCAAGCAAAAATAGCTTTTAGATAGAGTGTAAAACAAAAAATTATCTTAAAATAAGAAACATTCACCTTTTTCCTTGAAATAAGAAAGTCAATCATTGGAAGGTATATTTAGACCTGAGACGTGTCACAGATGTATTTGTTACCATGTAAAATAAGCCACTTTACTCTAACGGCATAATGTATAGCATCTTCAATCACCAAAAACTCCATATTAGCAACCTCTGATACAGGACCTAGTCCTTTCTCATTTACAAATATCGGATGCTCAGTTCCTGCTTCACTTTGACAACACTCCAGCAGCTGATTGTGGTTTACAAGAGACTTGCACACATTCTTAAAGTTTAATTTGGCTGACCATTGTTTTTTAAAAAAAAACTGCGTTTAGACTCTATTTCATACACGTATGACAAATTACAGGTCCCAGGGCAATAATCTGAGAGGGAAGATGCAGCATGTAATCTTCTATCATTTTTTTTAGTTTGGACACAGTTTGTAAAGACACAACTGGGGCAAAAAGTATTTTAACAATTTCAATTAAATCCAAAATAAATTTGATAAAAGAATGGCAAAATCTTGATCAATATAAGCATTTGTCCAGGGGATTGTTTTAATCTGTTGTCACTTGAAGCTAAAGTAGCATTAAATTTTTTTTTATGAATTATAGAACATTTTTTGAGACATTTTATTAAATTCGATGAATTTATATTCCAAAATCTCTTTTTCCCAAAGTCTGTTTTTGTTTCATAATGGGGTTTTTCATAATGGTGTATTTATTTGAGGTCATTTAACAACTGAATTTCTTATTCAGGCAATCGGGGTGGGACCTGAACGCTCATTGGCTGCTGCCTAAACAGGTGCTTAAAATTAAAGTGTCTCAAAATGTTTCTATTATTACAAAAAAGAATCGTAGTGAAATAAATATTTAATAAAATATTATAAAAATACACAATGTAAAATAAAAATTAAATGACACGTTTTAACACTTTGGTGTTCCATAGTCTAGTTCATATTAAAAAGTTAAATAATGTATTAGCACTAGATTAGGTTCCTGTATTCCTCCGTACAACCATCCCACATATCACACAAAAGTCTGGACTACTGCTATGAATTGTATTAATATGGCTCAAAAGAGACTTTACTGTTAAGGCAACAAAAACAAAACAAATCCCACACCTCCAACACGCCATCTTGTTTGGGGAAAAGACCTGAAAGAAGTTCTTGGCGGGCAGAGTAGTAGAGGTCAATACCAAGTTTGAAGGGGTGGTTTATACCAAGTCTGCATTTAACTTGTGTAGTAATGTAATTGTAAAGACGACTACAACAGTCATAGTAATTGATGGGTTATTTGTTAAAATTAGTTTTTCGAATGCAGGTTCATTATGCATGTTATGTTCACGTTTTACAAGCTTTACACAGACGAAAATGTGTAACACTACCTCCCCCTGGCTGCCCTCAAGTGGCTCTGTCCATTATCTCACTGTTTGAATCGGAGGACACGAGGGAGCAGGTTCGGACTGGATTCTGTTGAGGTAATTAACTTTTGCTTACAAACATTTCGGGTTCTTTTAGCTTTGACTTACTGTAGTAACATCAGTCGTGGTCAAATATTAAGTTTTACCGAGGCAGTATTATCAGTTCACTACCAATGGGTAGTTAGCCAAAACTGCCAGCCAGCTAGCTAGCTTAGTTCATTCAGTATGCTGAATTGTTAGCATGCAGTGATAGTTTAAAATTATTAATGGTGCTAGTTAGGTAAATTTAGCTTCGTGTTCAATATACTTAACATAGCTATATGACAAAAGAACTACAGTTGATATCCGCCTTTGCAAAAGTCCGTTTTGTGTTTCCCACCCACGGAAAATAAAAAGCTGCGGTGTTTTTTTTTCCTTCTTAAGCCGCGTGCTCTCTGTCTGCACTGTGCTTGGTGTGTTTGTGTGTGCAACTTGGGAGGACCGATACTGGTTTGAGACAAATCTCGCAATCGGGCTCATAACTTTGCAATGCTGTTTTTTGTTATGAAAAAGGGGTGTTGGACAGATCTATATTTAACTTAAATGAGGATTTACTTAAGTCATCAAGAGTTAACTGTTTTATGACCAAAATTACATTTAACCAACATGAGTTTATTCAAATTTTATTATTTTACTATTTTTTGCAAGTCCAGTTTGGGTAATGAAATTAAAGATAACACAAGGGAATAAAAATAATGCACATTTATGAAAGACATCTTTACCTATAGATTTACTTTAAGCCTCATTTCCGACAGATTATGATTAATCATATAAACTTGTAAGTTGGAGAAGATGTGAACTTGCTTCCAATTATTTATGTTGTAAACTATTAATATCAATCAGGTCACTTTAACCTTGCTGAACCGAGGTAACATTTTTTCTTATGGATGAAGTGGCCTAATCTGAGCTGTGGTCATTTGTTGAATGATTTGACAAGCAGTTGGGCACTATTAGTTTTAGTTTGAAAACTAGTTTGGAATAGCCTTGTCATAAATTTTAAGTAAGCAATTTTATAAGACTTAACCATTGAATTAACACAGGCTCTACTTGGTCTGTCTTTTGCACCTTATCCATGTGTCTGATTGCATAGACTTTGGATCCATGGCAGGTGGTGTCTTGACTCAGTTTTTCTTTTTGACCCAAACATATGTTTTTCTTTCCTCAGGGAAAAGTTCTGACAAAAGCTACACCAGTAAATCATGGAGGGTTTGGATGATTGCAGCCTTTCGGTTCTAAATGGTAGGCCAAGCATATGCATATTTATGCAAATTAATGTCTAAATGAATTTTGTGTTGCACACACTGACAGTGATCGTACATAGAATCAGTTTTATGTTGTCAGATCAATAAAATATTTAAATTACATTTAAATGTATTTGACAAAATGACAATTTGGAATTGTTGTACAACTTTTACATTTCTGAAAGTTACTGACTTTTATTTACAGCTGCAGACATAGATGAGGTCTTGCTCCACACCCTCAGTAGGGACGATTTAAGGGACCTGCTTCCAGGGCCTGAAAATTTTATGAGGAGGAAACAGTTGTGGGCTCAAGTTCACAAAGAGGCAAGTTTTGCCGCTTTTGATTTAAAAACACTTAGCACGACACATTTTGTTTAGGACTCCTGTAATATAACTATTTTCGTTTTCTTATTTAGGATGAGACTAAAGAAAAGGCGTCTCATGGACATCTCACCATGTGACCAGGGAGAAGATTATGATGCAGATTCAAGTGGTGGATCAAACATGCTTTTGCCACCAAGGAGCAGTTCTGGTGACAACAGTTGTAAGTGAAAGATTACAATTATGGCAATAATATTGAATATTGAACTGAAATTTGATTTAGTTCTTTCTTTCCTGTTCTGTTCATAGCCCTGTTCAGGACACTACCAACTTTCTTCCCATCACAAGTTGCACCACCCAAGAAGATGGGACATGCCAGTGAAGCACTGATTGATGTCCTTCAGGTCTGTGTTTCTTCATATTTGTTATCAAATAATGCCCATAAAGCCTTCACTTTAACAGTTTATTTGGCATATGGCCTTTTTATCCATGCCAAGTCCTCCAACAATGTAGTTTATATTTGGAAAAGGTGTGCAGAAATCTGAAATGGCACAAACACTGAGATAAAAAAAATTTCAACAAAAATAATAAAGAAAATCATAAAGAAATTAAAAACAAAATGGAAATAATTACATATTTAACTATCACAGGTGCCGTATCTTTGTCATTTCCTAAAGTGTGTAAAGACATAATCCTAACGGTGATGAGGCAGAATTTATTACATTTTTCAATGGCATGAATATATATATATATATATATATATATATATATATATATATATATATATATATATATATATATATATATATATATATATATATATATATATATAATTTTTATTTTTTTTCTATACAGTATTTGTCAATCTAAAGAAAAATAACATTAATATGGTCTGTAGCACATCTGATCTATGGTTGTCATCATTCATGTATCACCCGAAGGGTGCACCCCAAAGGGATCAATAAAGTGAAGTCTAAGTCTAATACATACTTGAACTACCCTGATAGCTTTGGAGTTTCTCCGTACATTGTACAATTTTTGTCTTTGTTTTTCTTTTGCCAACAGAAGATCCAGCGTCAGCCCCGTTCTGCTCTTTGAAGGGTCCCGCTGTCTTATTGCAGTTGGAACCACTCTCATCACCACATTTGACCACAGATGACCTTGGAGAAGGTTTGCTGTATCTTATGGCATACTACTACACCCTGCATCTCACCTATCCTAAATGTGTGGCAACGCTTCTGTCTGTCATTTAGACTGAAGTGTTAAAGGACAAAATCCATGAGCAAGACACCACAGGCTCATACAAAAAAGTCATGGCAGGCTGTAGGAATGTTTATTGAAACGTAGAGCTGTTTGAGCAAGATGTAACTTAGGTCTGTGTTGGAAGGTTTGGGCCTGATAGCGTTGAAGTTGCAATTTACACTTGAATTCTTTTTTTTTATTCTTATTAATGTAATACAAAGTACTTTTTTCTTTAAACACATCTGTTCTGCAAATTGTGTTTAAAATTGCAAATGCTCTTTTTATTACATTTTATATGTTGAGTAGCTAACTGGTTTAGCACTTCTAAAAGGAACACAAAATAACAATGTTACACTTACAATGTGTCTTTAAATTTTTGTGTACTATGATTCACTGAAATATTTGTTACTGTTTGGAGAGTTTGTTTCCAATAAAGGTCATGTACACAGTATACTTTGCCTGCTTTAATTTGGCTTTATCTTTCTTATTTTGAGAATTCTTATCAAGTGTAATTATCTTACTGCACTGGCAGATTATTTCACTGAATTTAAGAAGATTTAGACTACAATCTATTATTTTTTAACTTATTTTAAGATCTTTAAAATGATTTAATGTACTAGTTTTTAGATTATTTGCCTTGATTTGTTCCTTAGAATAAGTGTTTTATGCCTATTTTCAGATTTAATTTCTTCAACATTTTGCTTAGAACAAGTGGTTAAATCTTATTTTAGGTTTCAATTGCCATGATTGGTTGCTTGGAATAAGTGTGTAAGGCTTATTTTAAGATTTAACTATCTAATTGTTCCCTAGAATAAGTGGTTAAAGCTTATTTTAAGTTTCAATGTTCTGATTTGTTGCCTGGAATAAGTGTAAAATACTTATTTTTAGCTTTATTTAAATCTGGATATTGTTCTTATTTCAAGAAATCTTAATAAGAAAAAAACACTTACCCCACTGGCAGATAATTTCACTTGTTTTAAGCAAAACTTCACCAAAAATAAGTGTATTTATCTAGTATTAAGGAGGTGGGTTTTTGCAGTGCAGGTAGGGATTCACAGCAATGACAACAATAATATCTTGAGCTGATGCTTTTCCAGGTTTGCTCAACATATTGCATAACAAATGCTGGCACCGTGAACATGCGGACTGATCCGAGAGGGAGGAGGACGGTAGTAACGTGGCATTTTCAAAACACATCTTTCATCCTTCCGCACTGAGAAGCAAAACTTCCAGCTTACTTAGTTTTTCTAAGTTAAGACAACTCAAATAAATTGAGTTTAATCAGCGTTTTTGCATAAAATGCACTGGTAACTTATTAAAATCTAGTTCTAATAACAAATTGATAAAAACTGAATTCAGCCTTTTTTAATTAAACATAATATTACATTTTACAGTGTTTAGGGTGAGGTGGAACAGGAGACGTGCAGCTGACAAACCGCGTGTGTGAAGTTATATGTCAACTTGGGCCAACAAAAAAATCCAGAAGAGTAGCATAATATTAATATTAACATAACATTAATATTAATGTGTTTAAGTTTTTGTATGCATGTTGACAACAAAAAGTGTCAGTAATTTGGAAATTAATAACTAAACCTCCGCCAGGCTTAAACTAAAAGCACATAATTTATTTTGATTTCTATCTAAAGAAAAAGTTAAACATTTCAGTGTTTAAAGCTCTGAACTCTCACCGACTCTTTGTAGCGGAGCACTGCCTGCTCTGCGCGCTGCAAGCTCTCATCTCTCCTGTTTCTGGCTCTCTTAATCTTTTCCTCTGCCTGTCGGAGGCTGTTGATCTTTTTCACCCGCACAACCAGGTATCCCACAATGCAGGCGACACCAGTGAGCAGAGCTGCTGTCCAGTTGTCCATCTTCACTCTCTTAATAAACAGGCTTTCGTCTTTGTCCTGGGGCTGGGGCTGCAAAATGCAAATGTGACCAAGTGGTCGGCGGGGTTAGATAAAAGGAAATAATAAAATGACAATGCCACCGAGGGGAATTTCATCCCCAGGAAATATATTTAAGAAAAATAGATAAAAGGAATAAAAGGAGGCCGCACAGATTCAAGGATGCACACTGAGGCAGGTTGGCTCCAATATTAAAACAGTTTTATTTATAGTAAAAATAAATAAAATATTAAAAAACCAAGATGTAGCGTCATTGTTGGAACTTTTGACTTACCAGCAGCCGTGGACCCAAAAGAAAATCACTGCAGCCCACCACCTGAGGTCCCAGGGCCACTGGCACGTCCTCCGTTCACTGAAATAAAACACAGAAAAATATGTTAAAAGAATAAAAGGACACTGAGCGTCAGGCTCGCTACGGGAAGGTTCTAACACCGTGAAGTCTATGGCCAGGATTTCATTTGGCCTAGACGCCAACAGGTGACCCATATAACTATGAGACCCCAACTCTGAGTCCTTTGCGACCTGACAGCGTTCATAATGCTGAACCCATTGCTTGATGTCAGAGGACATCCCGGGCCAATAGCAACGCTGCCTGACCTGTTCAGTGGTACGCTCAATACCTTGGTGCCCATGGTCCTGGTGCAGCTGCCTCAAGGTCTCAGGCTTCAGAGCCTCTGGAAGAACAAGTTGTAGGGCTTCCTCACCTCCACCCGGACGCAAAATACGGCGATAAAGGATGCCATCCTTCTCCACCAGACAATCCCACTGACGCAGCAGAACCATGACTGGTTTGGGGACCTGACTCCTTTCCTCCGAAGAGGGCGGGGTGTTCCTCCTCCAGTATACCAAGAAATCCTTGAGGAGGGGGTCAGCCTCCTGCAAAGCACGAATATCCCCCAGAGAGTGAGATGGAAAGGCCCCAATCTCCAACTGAGTAACAGAGGGCAAAACTGCTGGACACTGAGCCTGCTGAAGTGAAGTTGGGGCAGGAGTCCCAGGCAACACACCCTCGGCCAAGCTGGAGCTCGTCTCATACTGTCGAGAGAGAGCATCAGCGTTCCTATTACTGCGGCCTGAGCGATACTTAATCTCAAAATCGAATGCCGCCAGCTGGGAGGCCCACCTCTGCTCAGTGGCGCCCAGCTTAGCTGAAGAGAGGTAACTGAGTGGATTGTTATCAGTGTAAACCACACTTCTGCCCCAGCAGGTACTCCTGGGACTTTTCTGTCATGGCCCATTTGAGCGCAAGAAACTCCAACTTCATGGAGCTGTAATTGTCCATATTGCGCTCATGGGGCCGAAGACCTCGACTGGCATAAGCCACTGGCCTAACGACACCTACATCTTGGGAGAGAACTGCACCAAAACCACAATCTCCAAGATAAATGGGCGTGCAAAGTCAGCATACGCCAGCACAGGGGCAGACACAAGCTTCGCTTTCAGGGCCTCAAAACTCTCCTCACACTGAGGTGTCCAAATAGCACTCAAACTCTGTCCCAAGCCCTTCTTTGTCTTGGTGCCAGCCAGTTTAGCCATCCATGGTATGCAGGGGAGCCGCCAACGTGGCAAACCCCTCCACAAAGATAAAAGGAATAAAAGGAGGCCGCACAGATTCAAGGATGCACACTGAGGCAGGTTGGCTCCAATATTAAAACAGTTTTATTTATAGTAAAAATAAATAAAATATTAAAAACCAAGATGTAGCGTCATTGTTGACAGTGTCCTAACGTGAAAATAAAACAATCATGGAACTTGGACTTACCAGCAGCCGTGGACCCAAAAGAAAAATCACACAAAAAGAGAATCACTGCAGCCCACCCGGTGCTGTACAAAAGCAAGTGTGAAAAAGGAAGCCTCACATTACTGGGCTTATCTTCAGAGAAGGAGGGATATACACATGTGAGATTAGTAATGTTGAGGAAGTGCTGATTAATTACACCATTATTCGAATAAGTCAAGGAAAAACTCCGCGCACCTCTCCGCAACGCCGGAATAAAACAAACTGCCGCGCTGTAGCTGTCATATGATCTACTCTTGCTGATCAGTCCGTCGCAGTGTGCCAGCATTTACTGCTGCTTTGCGCCGAATGCACGGGAGGAATGATCCAGAAAAACACCGGCTTAGCTTTACACGGGCTAACGCCACCCTGCAATCAATATGCAGGTGGGTTCCTAATTAACCTAGTTGCGCAGCGACGAGAACGCGCGCAGGAGAGAGCGAGCGCAGGAGAGAGAGTGAGAGAGAAAAAGAAAGGTGAGTAGCCCATCTGGCTACACAAATATCCAAGTGGACCTAACACACAGCTTTTTAAACACGACAGGCTATCTTGTTTTAGCTGTGGGCGTGTTGTGCATGTGCCGTGCCTTAATTTAGGGGTGGACAGTTAATTTACCCGCTGGCCCGCACCGCTACGCACTGTACCATACACGCACTGGCAGCCCATTTGTTTATTTTTATTGCCGACATCCAATCAAATCTCTTAATGACACTTGGGCCTCTCCTACCTTCGCTGTGACTTATTGAAGAGTTTAGTGTGAAAACTTTAAGTTGAAAGGCGACGACAGAAAAAGAAAATGAACGTAAAAATGAATTCAGCACAATGTGTGGCATTAAAAGACATATCAGCTGTGGCACCAGCCACTGCCTCACAGGCTGTGTGTTTGTTTACATGTGTACATAACATGATACCTATCAGTAGAGAAGTGCCACAGGCAAATAGTAAAAAGCAAGGGCGTAGATTTGGTTTTGGCATCGGTGGGGACGGATGATTCAACCACCGAACCCTGCCCTGTTTCTTTTTTTTCCTTTTCGTCTTTGCTTCTTGATAAAAAAAAAAAGAAGAAGAAATATACTTGCCTACATATGCTATTCTGCATGCTTTTAAACCATTTAAAATTACAATTCATAGTTTTATATGTGAATTATATAATGTTAAGTTACAACAATCTCGCATGTATAGTATTAACAACATAAAAATAAAAAATTCCTGGAATGATTTGTACATCTATGAGTGACAGTGTGTGTGTGATCATGTATAAGTTGTATAGTTTTAATGTTTTATTTGGGAACAGAATGGTGTGTATGTGTAAGTTTGGTGATGGAGTCTTTATTATGAATGAATGATGAATTTTTATGAATTATTATGTCTATTTTTTTATGTTTAAGGACAACAGATGGAAATTAGCCCTTGGCTATAATCTGGTATGTTTACATTCATGTAATTTTTTTTTTACATTTATGTTCATTAACATGCACTGTCCTAAATTAATTAATTAAATTGAATACTGAAGGAAAAACATAAAGCAGATTATTTTATGTTGTTGGTTGCATATAAATGAATACAAAGTTGTTCTAGCTGATCAGCTTTGTCCTGACGACACATTTTTATCCTCATGGGAATGATGTGTTTCAGGATTCCCCCCTCCGTGGAGCATGTGGTCTGAATGAGGAAGAAAATTAAGTTAATCGTGTCCTATGACCTTTACCATCACCTGTAAGGGATTTGGTATTGACATGTTATGCCGTGTGAAGTGCACAGACCTGCTCTGATTGTTCTAGTGACACTTTTTCTTCTTAGTTTGCTATCTTTGTTTTTATGAAATAGCTGAACTCAAACATTTGGAGCACTTGGTGATCTGTTCTGTTAGGTAGGGTTCACAATAAATGGTTTCATGTCACTAACAGTCGTATTCGTGTTTAAAATAGAAACCCAAGAAGACAAAATAACTTATTTGCATGGCTGTGCCTGGCTTCAAACGTATAGCTTGTTGTCTGATTATGAGGTCTGGGTGTTTTGGAGATGCTTCTCTGTCGAAGCTGAGCTGAAGTCGTGTGTTTTGCCTGCTTGTGTTAAAACCCCGTTGAACATGATGACCATCACAGTCACTCTTCTGAGTAAGACTTTGTGGGGAAAGTAAAAGCCAAACAAGAAGAATCAATATCAGAATTTAAGATTTAAAAATAGCACCCAGGAAGATTTTCTGTCCGCTCTCATCACATTGGTTGTTATGATAATGATTATAAGAAAAAGTGGATTTTTTTTGTGGTGATTAAAAAACAAACACATGCCTGCTCCTCTCGTTAACTGAGATAAACTGCTGGCATATTGGTTTTACATCTATACTGTCCAGTCTCTCCTGGTGGACATACAGCAGCATTGTTTAATCTCATTTGACTCATTGTTGACCTTACCCATCTTTTTAGTCTTCTGAGAGCACTGAAGCTTCTCAGAAGACTATACCTATATATATATATATATATATATATATACTTGAGACTTTACATCGAGGTCTTCTGAAATGTTGTGGCTGCACGAAATGTTAGCCTGACAGTGAGTCCAAAATACCAGAATTACTAAACAGGTCAAAAAGGCGCAGTCCCCAAATATTGCTGATAGGTGTTTCATGGGGAAGTTATGTATGTTTGTGCATGAGTACATCTGCAATCTCACACATTGTCAAAGTGCAAAGTTTATCAGCGTAAATACATTTTTTTAGACTGATGTCGTTCAAAGACCTGATTCTTTTGAGGATGGGGTCCAAAGTCAGTGTTTCTCTGCCTGTCTCTCAATTTTTTGGCCATTTCTCTTTGAACCCCATTGCACAGGCTGCAAAATTGAAGAGTTGGAAAAGGTTTTGTTGCTGCTGGCATTGTGTGACTCCTTTAGATTGGAGGCTGCAGGTCATCTCTGAGTTCACTGAGTAAGTTCAGTATTAAGTGTCTTTGTAATTCAGTTCCTTGGAAATGTTAAAGCTGAGTGAATGCTGAACTCAGCTGCCAGGCTCTTAACGTCAGCAGGTATCAAACTGATGATCAGTGAGACTTCAGCCTCTGTTTCTAGTCGTTCATGTTTCTAAAGTAGAATCACAGTGACGATCAGTTAGAAGTCTATTTCTGCTGGTTTTTAACCTTTGCTATGTGCTGTCAGCTTTGTGTTCATAACCAGATTTACCTAAGTAGAATTTTCAGGTATCTGTACTCTACTTGAGTACCTGCTTTTTTTTCCTGACACTTTTTTTTACTTTTACTGACTACATCTTAACACAAATATCTGTACTTTCTACTTCTTACATCTTCAGAGCGGACAGGTTACTCTTGGTTTGGCGGTATCATCCTGCTGTTTATGCTCGGGAGTTAAAGTTGGCTGGAAGGAGTTGTCCGTATGTTGGGTTTAAGATTCTTTAGAAATCTTGTTAGAGCTACAGAAGAGGAGGAACCATGAGGGGAGTGCTGTTATTTAATTTCAAGTTCAAAGTTTCTCAGCTCAACAAATATCAGCAAACACACAAACTGTTTGTGTGCAGTTTGTCTCACAGTGTGTTGCTTGCTAAAGGTCCAGCAGCTGTATTTCACCAGAAGACTAAAGAATGAGAGCAAACTTCACTCTGAGATAGAGAAAGATGTAGAAAGGCAAAACAAACAAAGCCATACTAACTTTGTGTTATTCAAATGTTGCATGAAAAAAACTGAATAGTTTTGTCCGGGATAAACAGGTTAGCAAGATTTAATGTGGTAAATTCACAGTAAATCAGCCATGATAGCTGGTGAAACTGCTGACATCTTGTTGAATTCAGTTGTGTAAATCCGCAAAAGAGGAGCAGGCCAGCGTATCACAGCATGTACACTAAGAAAATCTTATTGGAGATTACATTAGAAATGATTCTAAGACTGTTTTCTCTATGCTCAGTGTTGGGGAGTAACGGAATACATGTACCGCCGTTATGTATTTAAAATACAAAATATGAGTAACTGTATTCCGTTACAGTTACCGTTTAAAAAGGTGGTATTTAGAATACAGTTACTTTGTTGAAATAAATGGATTACACGGCGGTACTTCCCTGTTTCATATTGTGGCGGGTCAGGACTGTTTGGGTTTTGTTTGACAGCTACGTTCTGTTGTTCCAGGCGGCAGCGTTACGGTTGCCATGGTTACAGGGTGACCTCTCTCTCTGCGTGTTTCCTGGGTGAGAGAGGCCTTTTTGTTGTTGTTGTGCTAAGCTAATAGGCAGAATGCTACAGGTATAGCTCTAAAGAATGTAGCATCATGGGCAGTGTAGTCCGTGCTGCAGGGAGAATGGACTGCCATACCCGTTATGTGTCTGTGAGCGAGGGAGGGAGAAAAAGGAAAAGTACGAGCTGTCATCGAGCAAAAACGGGAGCTGGAAGCATGTAAATATAATAATAACCACTGCAGCCAAGAAGAGAGCCTGATGAGCCCAGTTGTAAGTAAGCTATTAAGACTCGACTGTACACCGTGTTCGTGTTTTCCTCCGAAACAATAAGTTCCGTTGGAGCAGCCTTTCAATGCCTCTCTCTGTCTCTCGCAAGCAAAGTTGACCCAGACAACAAAGTAAAGCTAGTTTTCGGCTACAAGCCCGACACAGAACCCACCGTATTAGCCAGAGGTCCCTTTACTACGGTTTGGAGCCGCGGACCTTCAGTAACAGTAATAAATCACAGCAATAGTACATTCATGTAGTTGTAAACAGCATGATAATATATTAAGTAATCCAAAGTATTCAGAAAATGTTACTCTCATTGAGTAACGTAACGGAATACGTTACAGAATACATTTTGGGGCATGTATTCTGTATTCTGTAATGGAATACATTTTAAAAGTAACCTTCCCAACCAACACGTTCTCACTCCCAACTCGTCAAATGTGTGACGCATGGTCAGGCTCCCTCTGCTTCACTTATCAACGCGCAGGGTACCCCCCTCGGGTCGAGAATTGACGTGCAGGGTCCTCTCATTGAATACTATAGAGCTCCCTAAACGTTGCTTATTGACGACAAGAGATTGCCGCGGAAGAGCCTGTTGTCCGTGTATTTATATATTTCCGAAATCACATTGTAGTGACGTATACTGAACACAATAAATTATATAATGTAAACAACTACCTGAAAAACAGGTAGAACGATACTTTTGTATGTTTATTGCATTTATGGAGGGAGTGATGTATGCAGGGTAATGGCACAGCTAGCGACTGGGTGACTTTATTCACCTGCTTCGGCTGTTATCAGTCCATACAATGGGCGTTATTAGCACAAATCAGTCCCATAGATCTGAGCCATCTCCTGCTAGATTGTTCAGAAGGTTGTTCTCATCCATCCAGATGGAGGATCACTAACAGGAGCGTGGGAAGACTCCAGAATCCACTCTGGCTGGAATCCGGTGGATACAGCAGTGTTTACAGGTAAGACCATTTAAACGGACAGCGTTTATAGAATAACTATTAAAAGTCAGCGAGTGTCAATAATGTTAATGTGGTTATGTTAGTAATACACCGAGTGCTAATATAACAGCTTTAAGATGCATTTGTAGATATTATTACGTGTTTTACCGTCTTTATGGTGCTAGCTTAAAGTTACGGTGTAAACGTTAGCTTATATTGGAGTAAAGCTGTTACTGTTTAAACGATGTTAGCACAGAAATATTAGCTTCTGTCATGACTGATGAAGTTACTAGTTAATAAAGTTTCCAGTAAAGTGTTTAATCGCAGCCACAGATTGACAGCAAATATCTCGATTAGCTTCAGTGCATCTGTAATAAATATGTGCAAGTTTCAGTGCTTCGTTTAAACTGTATGATACTTATACTGACCCAGGGTCAGTGTAAAATACAATCCTAGCTGGGTGAACAAAGCCTGGCTCCTTTAATCCTGCATGACAAACCTCAGGATGCAGGTTATTATTACTCTTTCCAGCTGGCACACCTGTCACACCTGAGAGTCAGCTAGAAACTTACAGTGACGTGGACATTATGCAAAGACTGCCAGACTCTGTAATACTGCAAATGATCAGTGACTCATGTTAACATTAAACTTTAAACGGTACCTCTGTGTCTCTGTGTGCTGAACATTTAGGATTGAGTCCGGCTGCATCAGCTGAAGCTGTTAGCCACATCAGCCTTTTGTGAGGTCTGTTTAAAGTAGACTTAAAATGAACTGCAGGTTCCTCAGAGGTGGACTGTGAGCACAGAAACACATGTTCATACATACAGCTGCAGCAAACAAATATTAATTTTAAATAGATTTGTTACTCTGATGTCTGTCTCTGTGTTAGTCCTCTGACAGACTGGTGACCTGTCCAGGTGTGCTCTACCTATGACTACTGGGACAGGCTCTAGCCTCTGTAATATAAATTTTCTGTTGTTCTCATTTAAAGTATTTAAGTGCTTATGCGTATGCTTAGTTGTCACACTGTTATAGACTGTTCAGTGAAAGTTTCTAAAACTAGATGAACTTACTTCAGCGTCAGCAGTTTGAGAAAACAAATCCCTTTACAGGTGCTGATAAGGCCAAGGGCACAAAACAGCGTAACCATTGATTCATTAGGTTTCATAACGAGACACGTGAAGTGTGGTAGGATCAGTTTGTAACTTCCTCCCTCTTCCTTGGAATGCATAAAGGAGTAGGAGCACGACTGTGGCAGCGCTGACATGACTGAACTGTGGTGTTTGATGTGTGTTGGCTCTCCTGTGCGCAGTAATAAATAGCTTGATCACAGCTCTTTCTGTGTTGCAGACTTTATTAAAAAAATTCCACGACACCCCCCCACCCCCCCACTGTGAACCAGAATTGAATGTTCAGAAGACATTTGTTTAAATAGTTCTAGAAATCTGAGCTGTTGGTGTGTCCTTGGATTGTGTGGTAATAATATTAAAGCTGGCAATCTTTCTTACTGAATCTCTACTATGAGTCATGTTACCTGAGATTAATTCTATGTTTACCTGTCAGCCTGGACGAATGTGCTGTGTGAAGGAAATTAAATTAAATCAGATCTGAACTGCGTACATTTAAGGAACCTGGTCATATTTAATTGAAATATGAACCAGTGTTCATAGGCAGCATGGTGGCACGGTGGTTAGCACTGTTGCCGCACAGCAAGAAGGTCCTGAGTTCAATTCCACCGTCAGGCCGGGGTCTTTCTGTGTGGAGTTTGCATGTTCTCCCCGTGTTTGCGTGGGTTCCCTCCGGGTACTCCGGCTTCCTCCCACCGTCTAAAGACATGCAGCTTGTGGGGATAGATTAATTGGATAATCCAAATTGCCATTAGGTGTGAATGTGCGAGTGAATGTGAGCGCAAATGGTTGTCTGTCCCTGTGTGTTGGCCCTGCGACAGACTGGCGACCTGTCCAGGGTGTACCCCTCTCGCCTTGTGACAGCTGGGATAGGCTCCAGCGCCCCCCGCGACCCTGAAAAGGAGAAGCAGAAGCGAATGGATGGATGAACCAGTGTTTTTTTTTTTTTTTTATTGCTGATTCCAAGAGAGTCTTTGTGGAAATCCTGTTTGGCTTTTTGTTATTTTAATTCTCTTTTCTGTTTTCCAGAACAGTTCTCCACAGTCACTGTCCATATGGGTCAGTGGGACCAAGAAGCACTCTGCTAATGTGGGACTCTGACCAGCAACATCCAGCAAGACCCAGACAGCGTTTTCTATCTCCCAGCTGGAGTTTTTTGTTTGTCTGTGACTGGAGAGTCAGATTTTTGTTGAGCTTCACACTTGCAGAGGTTAGTCAGTTTGCAGAGATCCCTCCCACCCTGGCTTTTATGTGCTAGATTTCTTATCTGAAACAGTAATATTTCAGTGACTGCTGCTTATACCACAGGTTAATACACGCTACTGATCCCTGATGGGAGAATCATCACCTCTGACAGCAAAGAAGCCTGGTGCATGTTTGTTTACAGTCTGATGATGGGACATCATGCTCTGCATCTTCAAAGTTTACCTCCTCATTATTATTTATACCCAGTAATGTGAAGTATGCTTATATCTACTATAACTGAACCAACCTGGTGCGCTTCATTTATGGAGGCTGTTGAGTCTGAATGTTGGATGTTGTGTATCTCGTGTTCTCTGGGCTTTGTTGTCCTCAGTCTTTTTGCAGGATCAGAAAACAAAACCAGGAGGCGCGTAAATGTTACTTCAAATGTTTCTTCTGGATGATGATATGACCGTGACACGGGATGCCACCTTTGGTCTTGTGATGAAGCAAAGCTCAGGAAGAAGTGTGATTAAATGGTACCCACATGTTGAGAAGGATGTACAGGGGCGCCTGCAGCCAAATCCAAGCTTCAGGTTAGTTGTAGTTGCAGAACGCTATAGGACTGAGACAGCTGAGGCATCAAATGTTTGATTAAACAGATGAAAAATAAAATTATCACTTCTTAAAATCTGTAGCAACTTCAAGTCTGTCAGCGTGCTGAGCATGCTCAGAATGTGACAATATATTTTTGTTCAATATTTAATTTCTTTCAATTGTTAAATGAAAAAAAAATCTTATAATTTAGCAAACTAATTTATCAAAAAAAAATATATACATATATCTGTATTAGTTTTAATAAATTAATTTGACACCTGTATTGAAAATACTATATTGTATTCATACAGAATCAGTATGGTATCATTGTTTGTCTGTTCACTGATTGTTGAAATTAAGAGCTACTTAGTATCCAAACTCGAGCTCTAATATTTCTTCACCCTTGTGTGTGTGATATCTGATTTCCTACATGCTGGCAGAGCGGCAGTTTGTGCTCACAGATGGTGACGGTGTGGAGAGACGGTGGTGTTTCCTCAGAAGAACCAGCAGAGTCATAAAGGACACCAGTCCATCTCACCATCTTGACTTGCTGACTGATGTTTGTCTGCACTACACAGAGGAAATCAACTGACCGAGGTTTGTCCAGTGATGTGTTATGAAATGTATATTTGTTTTATGCTTACAGATATGTTTTTCTTGACAGAGGCTCTGCAGAGGTTAGACAAAGAAAATATGTGCTTTACATTTTACTGTGATTTATTGAGATATTTGTTGCCTGATGTTCAGCAGGAATGGAGAAATAGAATCAAAGGGAGATGTTTTTGATGTTTTTGTAATGATGTAAGTAAATCTTCAATATTATTTATTTGCTTGGTTATATTAGGAGTGTTTCTGAGTGAGGGGGAGAGGAGTCATCATCCAGGTAAAGTGATGTAGATCAGTGGATACACTTGTCTCCCCTTTAAAGGAGACGATCCAAGTCATCCTTAAATGTTAGTGCTTTCAAATACACAAACATTTTTAAAGGACAAAAATGAACATTCAACTTTGACTGTAATACAAAATAAATCTTTGCATGTGTGTTTTCAAACTCTCAGATGGGCAGCATATCAGTCTTGGACTGTCTAACCTGCTGGAGCAGCACTGGATGATCACCACACATGAGCATGTTCCTGCAACATTCAGCATCTGATCTGTCATCTGTGTGCTTCTGCTTTTGGTAAGTAGAGTTACCCATCTCCAGTAACTCTAAACACATGCCATCCGTTTCTAACGGCCTGGTTACTTCCTGTCAGTTACTTTAGAAATCATGTGGTCACCTGACCTAACACTGTTTCTTCTTCTTCCCCTTAATGTTGAAGTGTCAAATGTCAAACAGCTGGAGAGGAAACTACACCAGTGTACTGGGATGTTTCAGCAACACGTGCCAGATGCTGTTCCTTGTTTTGTTTTGGAAAAACCAAAATAACAACACTGGTCCGGCCGAGTCAAGTCAAACGATGATTTAATGAACACACGCGTGGGAGATGGACACCATACAGCAGACAGCATCAGATCTCAAAATGGTGGAGCCTTGATCAAACTCTTATAGCCTCTAGTGGCCCCCACCTCATCATAAAAGCCTAAACATTCACATTCTTTCTCTCACACAGCGCCTAAGCTACGACCTTGGCTCCCTGTTTATCTGCTCCTGCTGAGATGGGGCAGTATGCTCTGTTCTCTTCTAATCAGACAAATAAGGCGATGACTTTCTGCGAACAGTATTTCTTATAACTCAGCAGTATAATGCATCATAAAACAATATCATTCATTCACAATAAATCAGCAGTCTAATGTAATGCAAATCAGTTTAACAAATGTAATAGTTATCACCTTCTTCTAATTCAGGAGAATAATGCAAACTAAAACTACATAATAATTCACAATCTTTAATTAGGGGTCTAACAAGGCATAAAATAATATTATAATCCAACAATAGCTAATAATATACAATGTAACTATGGAAACAGTCAGTCACGTGAGCTAGCGGTGCACGTTTACTACAGTAAATAAGGTGATTGTGCGCACAGCGTCCACACGCTGCAGAGGGTAAAGACGTTACTTCAATATTGTTTTATATTGATATATATTTGCCTTCTGTTGACCATCACCTCAGGTTCACCGTTACAGTTTCAGCAGACAGATGCACACTGTCTAAATATGAACACATTCAAAATGTCTCAGAAATAAGCACAGCTGTTCATGTTTGTCATTAGAGTTTTATTTGTAAGAAAATTATGAACTTCATATTGTGCATCAAATAAAAGAACATTTCACAACTCTGAGTCAACAGAAACAGGTAACAGAAATGTCTCTAATGTAGACGTGTACAGTGTAGTGTAAGCATTAAAAGATCATAAGGGAAAAACTAACATTTATGTGAAACTAATTGTAATAAAAAATGAGCAGGTGCTTTATAGATTTAAAAGAAAGAATCTGAAAACAACACTTTTTTTGGTCTAAGTGATCAAAGTAGAAAACAGAAGTGATGTTCAAGAACAAACCGTAGCTGCACTACACATCTCGATCGTGTGGTGAACAGACATGTTGCTTTTAAAACCACATGCAGTGTGTGACCATGACTGTTCATGTATGGTATCATTGTTTGTCTGTTCACTGATTGTTGATATGTACATATGCAAAATGATCAGTTCGAAAAGACTCAGAGTTTCCACCTCTTAACCACAGTCTTCTTACTGCACTCTCTTTACAAAAATCTACTTTGTTCTTACTTTGTTCTTACTAACACTTTGTCCTGAGACAAAGTGTACATGTTGGTACATGTTGCCTACCTCTTTGAAGAGTTTGTCCCACATGTCCTGATAACAGCCCTTATAGTGCTTGAGTTCCTCCTCATCCTTTGTGGTCACTGTGAAAACACTGACTACACCCGCAGGAAAGTTCAGGGGATTGTGGAGCATTGTGTAACTGCCAGCAGCTGAAAGTGTAGAAAACAAAAATAGATTAAAGATAAAGAAAAATATAAACACTGTTTTTAACCTTTACAAATGCAGTTGATGTTTAATTTAAATATAATTTAGTTAATGCAACAATGCTTTTGCATTGCTCTTTATCCAGATGTTGTAATCCAGGTTACCTTTTTAAATTAAATTATGTCTTTTGCTTTTTATATTTTACAGCTCTCTCTAGGAAACTATTAAAGTAAAAATATCTGTGATCTAATTTGTGACTGATGTTTCACACTTAAAGCATCTTTAAAGTCCTTAGATTACAGTGTTTTAAAAACAAAGTGATAGATACAAAAACTAAGTTGTCTGTCATACTGAGTGAATCATACTTGAGGTTTTGCCACAGTATAAGAAGTTGTAGGCTGGTCCAGTCACAGGACACAGCAGCACATCAATGTTGCAGCTCCTCCAATGTGCTATTGTCTCATGAATGTAGTCCTAAAGAAAACACAGGAAATCTCAATTTCATCTTCAGACTTTCATATGTGACCATGCATCATCAGCTGACAGTACCTCAACAGCAGCATGTTGCTTCCACAGCTCTGGAACAGATCTAAAAATGAAGCAGAACGTTTGGATATAATTCCTAGCACATGGAAATGTAACAAAGAAACTGAGATTCAAGCACAAATGAACAATAGCAAGAATACTTTCTCACCCAACTCCACAAAGAGCACCAAAGGTGGCAGAAACACGAGGAAACTGCCAAAAAAAAATCAGCATCATTATAAATGTTTTATCAGACTGAACTGTCAAGTTAACTGTTAAACCAAGGACTCACCACGGGTTTGAGCAAGAATGAAATGGTTTTCTTCAACCACTTGGGAAAGCCGTAAGGAAAAACCTGAGGCTCCAGAGAAGGGTCCACAGGTCCCCCTTTCCTAAAATGAAAGAGATCATTGGCACAGGAGAAAACAGTCTGTTCAGAGACACTGAACTGAGAATTACTGCAATGGGTTCAAAAAGAACCACAACCCCATGTTGTTCATAAGTTTTTAATCTACTGCACAATATTTTAAACATTTATCTGCTATAAAAAGACAGGCCAGGAAAATCTCATTCACATTCTCTGTATTTTATCCTCAGTTACTTTGACACAAAGGCATCTGCTGTGATGGTTACACCTCTAATAAAGTCTCACATGTTTCAGCTTTTTTTTATATACAATTATAAAAATAGGGATATGTACTGATAATTGAGCAGAATTATAACATTTCTGGATATCGGAGTTAAAACTGAATCGACTGGAGTCAAAATCAATACGCAGCACTAATTTTATGGAGAAATACGAATGTAATGTAATGAGTTGTGTAACAAATTGGCTTCACCTGGGAATAATTAAGTAATGTACTGGATGGCCTGGCCTGACACAACGTGTTAGTAAATCTGGCTCTATGTTCTCACTCAGTCTTATCTCACTGGTACATGTTGCGTAGAGACCGTGCCAGCAGCTTAGAGGGACCATTGTTCCAATTCATACTTGGTAATCTGTATCTTTTTAAACACATCTTCGCTTAGTTTTCCAAATAAACTGACTAGTGGACAAAAGTTTCACTTCTAGACACACACGCAAAAGGCTCAGAGTTTCCACCTCTTAACCACAGTCTTCTTACTGCACCCTTCTGTACAAAAATCTACTTTATGCCTTTTTAATGTTAAAACCCAGTTTGTCCTGAGACAGCGTTAGTAAATCTGGTTGTTTTCACTCAGTCTTATCTCACTGATACATGTTGCCTACCTCTTTGAAGAGTTTGTCCCACATGTCCTGATAACAGCCCTTATAGTGCTTGAGTTCCTCCTCATCCTTTGCGGTCACTGTGGAAACAGTGACTACACCCGCAGGAAAGTTAAGGAGATTGTAGAGTGCCGTGTAGCTGGCAGCAGCTCAAAACGCAGAAAAGAAAAATCAATTACTTATAAAGAAACATAAACACCATTCTTAACCTTTAAAAATGTTGTTGAATGTTGATGTTTAAAGTGTTCACATTTTAAACATTGTGGAGATCAGAGAAATATTTTACTGCTATGGTTCATAATCATCATCATTACCATTGCATTAATAATACAGTTTACAGTATTGATATTGTATTCAGATGTTTAAACATATTGGTACCCAATTAGCCTTTATTACAGGTGCAGTTATAACCACGTTAAACTGTTGAGTTAAATCAATAATCTTAAATGTGTACGTGCTGATTCTGTTGCATTATAATAGGAAGGCCTAACTCTGAGTACACTCTGTGCAAAGTAGACAGGAAACTGCAGGCTTTTGAGTGTGTTTGTGACGTGAAAATTACTTTGAGGAGCTGTTTGAATGATGCTATTTGAATAACCAGGTTATTCATTATTGTCTTTTATTCATTTATATTTTTTGATTAAGCTTTTAGTAGAGGTTCTTGATTAAAACATTTATTCAACATATTACAGATATAGTTTCAGTTAGGTTATTATGCACAGGAGAATTGGCCTCTCTTCTCATAAGACAAAGTTCGTGTGAGGTCGAGCCACACACACACACACACACACAGAGTAGATAGACTCATTTATAGGTGAGTTAGTCATGTTTGCTTGCAACTGAAAAATTGTCTCTGCAAAAAGAGGAACAGTTTCTTGCAGGATGTGGGTCTGGTGTTCCAGACGAGAAGTGAAAGTCAGAAGATGGACAGGAAGCACCTGCCGTGGAGACGGAGACAATGTTCTTTTCAAACTCTGTTAAAAGTCATTGTGGTTTTGATTTGACGTATGCATGAATTGTATCTGATGATGCATGAGGGGGCGTTAACCCTGATGAATCAAAAGCAATCTGAAGTGTCTTGTTGGGTGGAGATCTACAGCTGGTGTTATGCAGTGTACATCTCACCACGCTGCGTGTGGTCATTAAAATCATAGTTTGACCAAGCTGTTCTGGACCATGGTTGTTTTTACTCTCCTCCTCAATATTGAACCCTTAACAACATCTTTAAAGTCCTTAGATTACAGTGTTTTAAAAACAAAGTGATAGATACAAAAACTAAGTTGTCTGTCATACTGATTGAATCATACTTGAGGTTTTGCTACAGTAAAAGAAGTTGTAGGCTGGTCCAGTCACAGGACACAGCAGCACATCAATGTTGCAGCTCCTCCAATGTGCTATTGTCTCATGAATGTAGTCCTAAAGAAAACACAGGAAATCTCAATTTCATCTTCAGACTTTCATACGTGACCATGCATCATTAGCTGACAGTACCTCAACAGCAGCATGTTGCTTCCACAGCTCTGGAACAGATCTAAAAATGAAGCAGAACGTTTGGATATAATTCCTAGTGTGATAGATTGATTATTTGTTGAAGTTCATAATGGAGTAAAAAGTTATGGTTAAAAGTTAATGTATTATTCAATTTATTTCAAATATGTAACGTAACACAGGCTAAAATAGTTAAAAGAGTTCATGACTATGTTCAACTGGATAATAATTCTTAATGTGACTACAACCTGTGTAAAATTCAATCTGTGATCTACTTGTCGAGCCTGGAGAAGAATCCATGTGATTTAGTGATCATGATTGATTAGTTATGCCTGCCGTTGCCGGAAGGGGGAGCTCTGGCCACGATGCCTCATTCGCAATGAAGCTGCTGAAAGAGAAGCATCGTGTCTGAGCGTCGTCATTGACTTATCCCCTTTTCAGCCCCTTTTCAGGGTGTAACATTTTGGAGGCACCGCTGGGATGAATGTGATGAAGGCCCGCTGTCCCAGATAGACGCCCCAGTCATCATTCAACCCCTCACATCAAATACCACGGTGGGAGATACAGTGTGCTGGTTTCGACAGTCACGCAGAGGGACCTGCACGCAACCTGAGGTTAACTACTGGTGCCAGGGAAGCTGCACTGACTCTTCTGCAAAGAGGTCTTACATCACACTAATCTTTTCCACAAGCCACAGACTGAAATGGAGTCTTCAGGGCTAGAGGACCTGAAGTTAGAAGTTGCTGGTACATTGTATACAGTGACAAGAGACATTTTGATCGAAGTTTGTGATTTCCTAAATATTGCTGGTTCAAAATTTGAAAGGGTATCGGGTAAAAGTCGTTCCTCTCTCATTTCCTATATAATACAGCACTTAGAAAGAGAGGAGCTGGATGAGCTTGAAGATGAGGGAATGTCCGAGCTACTGATTTTGAAAGACAAAATTTTTGAGTTGCAACAGGCTGCTCAGAACGGTACATCGGGACACAAAATCTCAGATACTAACCAGACAGATGAGGTGCAGGAACAGGTTGGTGAGGCCTCAGAAGAAGAACAGCTGATAAAGGAAATAGAGACGCTTCAGTTGGCTCTTGCATTATCACGACAGAACAAGGCAAAGCAACCTAGTACAGCCAAACTGTCGATGAGTGTGGGGGACAATAGTGCTAAACAAACCACTCCACCTTTTTTGACATTACCGTGGGGCAGAGAATTCAAAATATCAGGTCAGATTGGTGAGCCCGGCCAAAAGGATAAACTAACTTTCTCCAGCCTAGCTCATCAGATTGAACAAGGCATCAGCAAAGGAGTCCCTGAAATAGAAATAGTTGATGCAGTAATCAGGGCAATAGCACCAGGCTTACAATTGCGTAGCTACCTGGAGGGCAAAACCAACCTTACTTTGCCTACTTTGAGGAGGATTCTAAGGTCCCACTACCAAGAACGAGGTGCAACAGAACTGTACAAGCAACTCACGTCAGAGGTCCAAAGCATTAAAGAAACCCCACAAACTTTCTTAATCCGTGCCCTAGACTTAAGACAGAAAATTCTGTTTGCATCGCAAGAAGCTGAATCTGGCTTAAGATATGATCCTGTGCTTGTACAGAGCATGTTCCTTCATACAGTTCTGACAGGCCTGCAAAATGATAACATTAAAAGTGACCTCCAGCCCTACCTACAGGAAACCACAACCAGTGATGAGCTCCTCCTTGAGAAACTCAATGTTGCCTGTGCAAATGAAGCAGAGAGACAAAATAAAAAGAAATTACTCTCCCAGCAGCGGCCAACCACTGTGCATTCACTTCAGTCTGACACCCCTGCAGATAAAAAAGGGAAAAACCTAAAACCTGAATCCATCAGCAAAGCTCAGCCTGACCTACTAAATGAACTTAAAGAAATCCGTTCTGACATGGCATTATTGAAAAATCTTGGTGCCGAAGTCGCACAAATCAAGGAAATAATTCAACAGCCTAGTCCGGCACAAACACAATATTCTGCCTCACTTGCAGCACCAGAATGTGTTCCCTTTTCTCATCTTGAGCATCTGCCACAAAACTACTGGCCTCCTGTGGGACCTGGACGAAGAGGTGATACAGCTCAGTATCAACAGAGGTTTGCACCACAACGTCAGTATCCTGCTGTAAACCGGGCACGCCTAAGGAAATGCTTTGGCTGCCAGCAAAGTGGGACAGAGTACTGCAACCATTGCTATCGATGTGGTAGCAGTGAACACTTTCTCGCAGGTTGCAGGGCGAAACTAACTAGACCAGACAAAGATCAACCTTTAAACGGACGGTGGTTGCCCCCACGGGACAGGGAGTAACCAATAATAGTGTAAGGTCCCAACAGCTTTGCTCTTACTGTGGTGTTCCGGGAAAACTCAAAAGACTCAGAACGTGTGCAGCTTGTAAAAAAAGCACTTATTGTTCTAAGATGTGCCAAGTTGAGCACTGGCCCAGACACAGAAAACAATGCAACAAACACTCTCAGCCTCAGGTAAATCAGCACACGCACCCAAAGGCAGGTGTTATTCACCCCAAAAGGATGGACAGCCAGTCCCATCTTGTTGCTCTTGTTGGGAAACAGTGTATAGTTGACTGTTATATACAAGGCCACCAAACTCAAGCCTTATGGGATACAGGCTCCCAAGTGTGTATTGTTGATGAAAAGTGGAAAAAGAAGTATTTACCACATGAGAAATTAAGAGATGTTTCTGAGTTACTTGATGCACCTGATGATTTAAAAATCTCAGCTGCTAATGGTCAAAACATCCCTTACAAGGGTTTCATTGAAGTCACTTTTGGTCTAGCTGCTGAGGGAGCAAACCCTAAAGAACTTGTAGTCCCCATGTTAGTGATGAAAGGCGGAAGTCTTTCGCAGCCCATTCTAGGCTTTAATGTCATTGAGCAAATACTGAAAACTAGTACTATAGAGCAAATGGATGCTGAAAGAACTGAGCAGTTGCACGAGGCATTAAGCGGGGCTTTCCCTTGCCTTAAAAGAGAAAATGTCACAACTTTTATTGATTTAGTGACTGCTAAACAATCACATGATTTTGTTGTGAGAACAACAAAAGAGAAAGTCATTGTACCCAAACACACTTCTGTTCAGATCGACTGCAAGGTGCAGACCCACCCGCTGAAGAAAGACACTACACTTCTCTTTGAGCCTGACATAAACCCTCAGTGGGCTGAAGGCCTGGAGTTTTGTGAGACACTAGTAGAACTCAGAAGGGGGGTCCCCCCCCTATATTGTTCTTGATGTGCAAAATCCCACTGATCACGATATTGAGCTGTCAGGAAAAACTGTTGTGGGCACCTTAGAGCAAATTCAAGCTGTGTACCCAACCACGGTTTTAGAGAAATCTGACCAGTGCTCCCCATTATTGGTGAATCAAGTGAATGCAGAGAGTGAGCAAATTCCTGACATCTTATGGGACCCACCAATTGACCTTACGCACCTGAGTGAATCTGTAAGGGGGGTGGTGCAAAAGATGCTCCGTGAGGAATGCTCTTCCTTTTCCAAATCAGATGATGATATTGGATGTATCGACAAGTTGAAACTGAAAATATCATTGAAGGATATGGATCCTGTAGCACGCACGTACCTGTCGGTACCAAAGCCGCTATACAAAGAGATGAAAGAGTATCTGCACAACCTTATTGCACAAGGATGGGTCAAGAAATCCAACTCATCTTATGCCTCACCAGTTGTCTGCGTGAGAAAGAAGGACGGCAGCTTACGTCTTTGTATAGATTACAGAGAACTAAACAAAAAGACTCATCCAGACAGACAACCAATCCCTCGAGTGCAGGACATTCTCGACAGCCTTGGCGGCAACTCATGGTTTTCATTGTTAGACCAAGGCAAGGCCTACCATCAGGGCTTCATGGATGAAGGCAGCCGACCTTTAACTGCTTTTGTGACACCATGGGGCTTGTACGAATGGATAAGGATTCCATTCGGGCTGATGAATGCACCTGCAGCTTTCCAACGCTGCATGGAAGAGTGTCTGGAAGAGGTGCGAGATAACATATGTGTACCCTACCTTGATGACACCCTAGTGTACAGTCATTCATTCGATGATCATGTCAATCATGTCAGAAAAGTGCTTCAACTACTGAGGAAGTATGGGATCAAGCTTAAACCCAGTAAATGTGAATTATTCAAACACGAGGTTCGCTATCTAGGGAGAATTGTTTCAGCCGAAGGTAGCAAAATTGATCCAGCTGACACCAATGCAGTGAGAGCCTTGAAGGACAGGAGACCAAGCAATGTGGGAGAGCTGCGAACTGTCTTGGGCTTGTTAAGTTACTATAGGCAGTATATACGGGACTTCTCCCGTATTGCGGGTCCACTGTATAGCTTGTTGAAGGGCACAACGGAAGATAACAATGTATCCCAAAACCAGACAAACACGAAACAAGTCACAAGAAAGAGTAAAGGGGTTCCATCACACAAGTCAATTGTGTGGACTGAAGAACATCAGCGCATATTAGAATGACTAATAGACTGCCTAGTTGAGCCACCAGTCCTCGGGTTCCCAGATTTTTCTAAACCATTCATCCTCCATACCGATGCCTCAGCCCAAGGCCTCGGAGCAGTTCTATACCAACAACAAGATAATAAACTCCGTGTGATTGCTTATGGCTCCCGGACATTGACTGCAGCTGAACGAAACTATCATCTTCACTCAGGAAAACTGGAGTTTCTCGCACTGAAGTGGGCCGTCACAGAGAAATTCAGAGATTATCTTTATTATGCGCCTACTTTCACTGTGTTCACTGACAATAACCCCCTCACCTACGTCCTTTCAAGTGCCAAGCTAAATGCAACTGGATGTAGATGGGTGGCAGAGCTTGCAGACTTCCATTTCACCATCCGATATCGCCCAGGTAGAGAGAATGTGGATGCTGACAGTCTTTCAAGAATGCCTGTTGAGATAGAGGAAATGATGCAACAGTGTACAGAGGAAGTGGGTTCAGATTGTGTGGCAGCAATAACCCAAGTTGTGGAGACTCCAGATTTCAACTCACCAATGGTCTGCCCCATACTCACCCGTCTCCAGTGTACATCAGTGAGTGAAGAACCACACAACCAGTTTTCAGTTACAGAGATCAAACAAGCACAGCAAGACGATGAAAATATTGGCCCAATAATGCAGTGCAAAATGAGGAATGAAAAGCCAACAAGGCATGAACTTAATACACTAAGTGCCCAAAGCAAGTGTCTCCTGCGTGAATGGGAAAGACTTCATATTGATGAAGATGGTATTCTTCGCAGAAAAACCACAACCAAGAGACAGCTTGTGTTGCCTGAAAAGTACAAAAAAAACTGTACTGAAAGAATTGCATGATGAGATGGGTCATCAGGGCACTGATCGAACAACATCACTGATCAGAGATAGATTCTTTTGGCCTTACATGCAACGAGACATTGAACATTATGTGACAAAGACCTGCACTTGCCTGAAACAAAAGATACCATGTAAAGAAGCAAGGGCACCACTCACCAGTATTGTTACCACACAGCCGTTTGAACTGGTGTCAATAGATTTTCTCCACTTGGACAAGTGTAAGGGTGGTTACGAGTATATTTTAGTGATTGTTGACCACTTTACTCGTTTTGCACAGGCTTATGCCACCACCTCCAAGTCTGGCAAAACGGTTGCTGATCGCATCTTTAATGACTATGCCTTGAAGTTTGGACTGCCAGCACGGATACACCATGACCAAGGTGGAGAATTTGAGAACCAGCTCTTTGCCCAGCTGAAAAAGAACTGTGGCGTATTGGGATCCCGAACTACACCATACCACCCACAAGGGAATGGACAAGTTGAACGGTTCAACCGGACGTTACTACAAATGTTGAGGACACTTACTGATAGGCAGAAGACAAGTTGGAAAGAGTCATTGAACAAGCTTATCTACGCCTATAACTGCACAAGAAGTGAGGTAACTGGGTTTTCTCCTTTCTACCTTCTCTTTGGAAGGTCCCCAAGGTTACCTATTGATCTGCTGTTTGGTCTCACCTCTGAGACAGGGAAAACAGACCACCGAACCTACATGGAGAAATGGACACGAGAAATGCAGGAGGCATATGACATAGCACAGGAGAATGCAAAAAAGTCAGCAGACAGGAGTAAAAAACATTATGATGGGAAAGTGAGAAGCTCTGTGTTATACCCTGGAGATCGTGTTCTTGTCCGAAATCTGACCCCTAGAGGAGGAACGGGGAAGCTTCGTAATCACTGGGAACCGGACATCCATGTCGTCGTCCGTCAAGTTGCAGAAGGCCTTCCCGTGTATGAGGTGAAACCAGAGCAAGGGAGGGGAAGGTCAAGAATCATGCACCGCAACCTGCTGCTGCCATGTGATTACTTACCCCTGGAAAGACCACCAGAAGTATCACCGAAGCAAACGAAAAGAAGGGTGAGGGAAAAAGACGCAGAACAGGTGAACCAGGAAGTAGAAGATGACGAGGAGGAATGGGGGTACTACTATGGGCCCGTAACACAGACTCAAGTGCCCAGTACAGAGAGGGTCACAGAGCATGGTGATGACCAGGAGAAACCAGAGTTCGGTGGTAATGGACCACTGGGTGAAGAAAGGCTCATGTCGTACACAGAGGAGCCTGAGACACAGGACGAAAACAGGCCACAGGAAGAGGACCATCAAGAGGAAGATGGACAAGTAGTTGGAGAGGTAATGGATGACACTCTAGCATCTCCACGCCCATGCTTGCCTGAAAACAACAGAGAAGGGACCTATAGTTTGCCAAGGAGGGAGAGACGAGCCCCTAAGGTTTTCACCTATGATCAGCTGGGTACTCCAACATGCTACAGTACAGTGTGTACAAACGAAATGCCCTACCAGTATCAACCCATACAACACAGAGACATTCAACCAATAACCATGTGGCCTAATTCATTCCAAATTTGTCAGCCACTATTCATGCAAGGATACTGAACAAAGAACAGACTTAAGACTCAGTACAAAAGAGGAAACTAAGATTAAAAACAACTGGATTTTGTGAAATTTTGTTAAGTTTTAGTTCATAAGAGTTGTGATGTCGGGACGACATCTAATTTTGTGGGGGAGTGTGTGATAGATTGATTATTTGTTGAAGTTCATAATGGAGTAAAAAGTTATGGTTAAAAGTTAATGTATTATTCAATTTATTTCAAATATGTAACGTAACACAGGCTAAAATAGTTAAAAGAGTTCATGACTATGTTCAACTGGATAATAATTCTTAATGTGACTACAACCTGTGTAAAATTCAATCTGTGATCTACTTGTCGAGCCTGGAGAAGAATCCATGTGATTTAGTGATCATGATTGATTAGTTATGCCTGCCGTTGCCGGAAGGGGGAGCTCTGGCCACGATGCCTCATTCGCAATGAAGCTGCTGAAAGAGAAGCATCGTGTCTGAGCGTCGTCATTGACTTATCCCCTTTTCAGCCCCTTTTCAGGGTGTAACACTAGCACATGGAAATGTAACAAAGAAACTGAGATTCAAGCACAAATGAACAATAGCAAGAATAGTTTCTCAAACAACTCCACAAAGAGCATCAAAGTTGGCAGAAACACGAGGAAACTGCCAAAAAAAAACCCCCTGCATCATTATAAATGTTTTATCAGACTGAACTGTCAAGTTAACTGTTAAACCAAGGACTCACCACGGGTTTGAGCAAGAATGAAATAGTTTTCTTCAACCACTTGGGAAAGCCGTAAGGAAAAACCTGAGGCTCCAGAGAAGGGTCCACAGGTCCCCCTTCCCTAAAATGAAAGAGATCATTGGCACAGGAGAAAACAGTCTGTTCAGAGACACTGAACTGAGAATTACTGTAATGGGTTCAAAAAGAACCACAACTCCATGTAGTTCCCGTCAGCCACCACGCGGACAAGTTCTTGTTTACAGATGATTTATTCAATGTTCGGCGACAAGATCACTCAGCGTCGTCATCATCATCATCGTGAGAACTACCCAAACAAAACAATTACAATAAGCAACATGTTTACAATAACTCTTATCACAGTAAATCCAAACAACAAAGGTATAGACACATAAATGCCCTTTTATGGCACTTTCATTGAAACTGAAATTAACAGAGGCACCCTGAACACACCTCATTGCCTGCTGTAGCCAAACGGGAGAAAGTCCGTTCTTCGCGCGAGCCGCTACTCCTCTCAACGGTAAGTCCACGATTGGGTTTAATTTAACTTAACTTATGTGTTCTTTAAAACTTAAGTCCAGTTTAAAGCAGTAGGACGATGCAGCAGAACTCACAGAGCGCCATGCTTCTCTGCTCTTGTGTCACCACAAACTCAGTCCGTGCTGCACGTTACTTCCGCTACCACCAATTACAAAACAAAGTTCCATAATTAAAGGAAACTTACAAATATAAACACAAGAAAAACATTGGAACACTTCACTGTTAGTTACACTCCATGTTGTTCATAAAGACAATGGCAGCATGGTGATGTTTGGTGGTTAGAACTAAAAAGAAACAAAATCTCTAAATGTTAGATGATTTAAGTTTAGAAAACAAATGGTAATAACTGACTTATTAAATGGAACAACTCACAGTTTTTGTAGCAGGGTGGTAGCTCCATCTGCAAATAATTTAAAACTTTAATAATCTCACAATGAATCAAAGCCTCGGATGCAATCCTTTTGAAACTACGTTTAAGCGTCCCATAACTTTGTATTGCAGTTTACATTAATGATATTGGCTGTTGTAAAGGTCCAGTTTTGTTATTGATCTAAGCCTGAGCAGCTACGCGTAGTTTCCAGTAGAGGGCGCTGTCGCTTAGTTAGCGGCAAGCCGCACTTCCAGCTTGTATTTGATTGCTTAGTTGATATTTTATTGTATTTTCTGCTTTGTTTGAGTTCATATTTGTAATAAGCGTCTAAGAAAATGTATTTTGTGTTTTTGTTTACTTTTCACGGTGCATTGGCGCACCTCAGCACTGTTAGATTCTGAATGAATCTCAATGTAAAAATGAATGCACCCATCGAGGCTCTCTCTATTTCTTCCTTGGTCCGGGGGACTGCTACAGTGAAAACTCGGTCGCTGAGTGAAGACTACTTGCTAGCTGCCATGCCAGATGAGTGCAGCCCGTGCCTGTCGAGCTGGGTCCATGTGTCAGCTGTGAGAGATTTCTACACCAGTCAACATCATCATTGCTTCGTCACTTTGAACTCTGATAGTCACTTTACAAAGGTGCAGGTGTTATGCCCATTAAGGACTTTGCTGATAACAAAGTTAACATGTCTGCACACTAATTCAGAGTTACTTGCCTTAAATATTTTGTGGTTTACAGCCTTAAAGGTATACTGCATTGCACTAAGTAATTACAATCTTTAAATTGTATGGGTTTATTCTTCTTGAAAGTAACGTTATGGTGTATCAGCAGGATTTACAGTTACATTTTGTCTAATATGTAAATGGTAAATGGACTGGTTCTTATATAGCGCTTTTCTACTCTGTCCGAGCACTCAAAGCGCTTTATACAGCTAATTCATTCACCCAATCACACCCATTCACACAAGCACTTCTAAGCTTAAGTGCTAAGTATCTAACATTCATACACATTCACACTCCGATGGATGCATCTGAGAGCAACATGGGGTTAGTATCTTGCCCAAGGATATTTGGCATGCAGACTGGAGCAGCCTGGGATTGAACCACCGACCTTCTGGTTAGTGGCTGATCCGCTCTGCCACCTGAGCTACAGCCAAACAGGTGCTAATCTGTTTATTTATGTGATGTAAACGTCTGATGTGAGCATTGTTTCCAAAAAGTTAAAGTAAGTCCAGACGTTATCACATAGAGCAACATACACATTCCAGTAACAAAATGTTGAACCCTGCTGAAGAAGCCGACGACTCAGAGCAACAAGGAGTGAGAACCAGCAATCGGGAAAGGCATTTAACTGAAAAAGGTAAAGAAATGCAGGAATATGAGGCAAAGAAAAATGAGAAGGCATTTAACAAAGCTTATGACACTTGGAAGAAGGCAGCTAAAGAAATCAGAGCAAAGCTGAAAACTTTCTGCTCACCTAAAGAACTAAATAATGTCAGTCATGACATAAGAGACAAGCACGCTGTAGTACAACAGCATTATGAACCCATTCGCCGCAGCCAATCCGTGACGCCAGACATTGTTAAGCGAATGGATGCTTGTGCAGTGCTCACAACTGACATTTGTGAAGTTATTGCTAAACGACAGGAAAATATCGATCAGCTCTTTAATGATCGCCTTGAAAAGGAAAGAGTATCGACATTTAGACCTCACAATACTACTCCAGAACGAGAAGAACTTAGCTTAGTTCAAGCCCTTGCCAGCTTTCTTACCCTAAACAGGCTTCCTGTACCTGAGCCCACCATCTTTAGTGGCGACCCCCTAAAGTTTATGGTTTGGAAGGTATCCTTTATGGCACTAATTGGTGACAAACCTCTACCTGTGTGTGAGAAAATGTTGTATCTAAAGAGCTATCTTGCAGGTGAAGCACGAAAGGCAGTTTAGGGATATTTCTTCCGCAAACAGTGAGCAGGCATTTGGAGCGTTCTAGAGGAAAGGTATGGCAGCCTATTCGTTATCCAAAGAGCCTTTAGGGCTAAACTCACAAAATGGCCTAAAATAGCTGCCAGTGATCCTATAGCACTGAGGGAGTTTGCAGATTTTCTCCAAAGCTGTGCAGAGGCTATCCCTCAAGTCAAAGGCCTAGATATCCTTATTGATTGTGAGGAAAATCAGTGGATAGTACAGAGATGGAGCCGCATTGTAGTGGAGGAGCTAGACAAAAGCCAAGACTACCCCAACTTTGCTCGCTTTACAAAGTTCATACAAAACGAAGCTAAAGTAGTTTGCAATCCTGTTGCCTCACCATTCCTAATGAACGAAAGGGCATCAGAAGAGCTGCACGTTAAAAGAGCGACATTTTTCATTAATTCATTAATCCCATGCAAACGTACACCTATCTGGAACAACCCTGACATATTACAAAACAATAATATGATAAACTTTCCAGACTGGAGTTGCAAAGCAATTAAATACTTGGAACATATATTGGAAGGAACAGACTTTATTTCGTTCGACAGACTAGTTACACAATATGGGATCAACAAGAAACGATTTTTGGAATATCAACAAATTAAATCCATAGTGAAAAAAGAAATTTAATCCCAGTGAAGCTGAATTACAAACACCACCAAGTGTGGTACAATTTTTTAGTCTAAAACCCCCCAAATTATTGTCTAAAATATACAGAACACTTTCTAAAATAGATGAATCAATATCCCTTCCTATTGCAAAATGGGAAGCAGATTTATCAATCAGCTTAGACCCAAACCTTTGGTCTCAGATATGCTTAAAAACCTTTCAATGGATCAGAAATCCCAGTTTGCAATTAATACAATACAAAATATTACACAGAGTGCACTATACTGGTCATAGGATGTTCAAGATGGGCTGCTCACACTGCACAGCAAATACACCGGACAATTACATCCACACTCTTTGGTTCTGTCCACCAGTTCAGAAATTTTGGCGTGAGATATGTGAAGACTTATCAAAGTGTCTGAAATGGAGTCTGTGGAGTCCCTAGGGATGTTTCCCTGGAGGGCCTAACTCGGGGGATGTGGCCATGACCTGGTTAAGGGCTCTGGGGGCTCTTAGATGGTGTTTTCCTTGTGGCTGCATACAGCGGAGATGGGGGAGGGTCTGTGCTGGCGGACGTTGGTTACTGGCCTGGTAGCCTGGCTGCCCCTGGGTGGGTCCGGGACAGGCGTGGAGGCTTGGGGGTCTGGGGGTGCTCCGCCCCCCCGGTCTGGGGTGCTGGCTGGGCCTTGGGGGCTTGGGTCCTGGCTGTTATGTCGCCGGAGCTGTGGGCGGGTGGGTGCAGGGGGGCTCAGCCCCAGTGCAGGGGATCTCTGGTGCATCGGCCCCACTAGGGGGCTCTCTAACTGGTGGGGAGGTGTATCTCAACATTCTGTTATGCAGACATATGTGTTCTTAAAAGCAATTCTTTGTTTTGCGAGCGGAGTGGATGGCGTTTTGCTTCGCAGTGCGCATTAACAAAGCGGGGATGCTTTTTATTTACATCTAGTCAAAAGTGTTACTAATTGTGTTTTAATCACACTAATTTTATGATTCTGACAAAGTCTCAGCAGACAGTGTTGCAACCATTTTATTTTATAAACGGCACAAATGCGAATTTCTTCTTTTTTTTCTTTTTTTTTTTCTGCCTGTCCCATTTGGTTCTTTAGCCGTCAGAATTGTTGTCTGAAGACCAACAAGGATACCCAATGGATTTATTTTGCCAAATGGATCATCATGGCATTGCCGTATTGGTCCATTTGATCGACCTTTGTTTTTATTATTTATTTTATTTTATTTTCAGTTGTTACAGACGGGACAGACATGAGTGAGGGATAGGAAAGGGAGAAAGAAAGAGGAAGGAAAAGAAAAACAGAAGGGGAAAGGGACAGTGAGAAAGGGGGGGGGGGGAAAAAATATCTCTGGGATCACCTGTTGAGAGAAAAAGAAAAGAAAACAAGCAAAAAACAAAACAAAACAAAGCAACATACTATACACAACACCATCGCATTAATCTAGCTAAGTGTAAACAGCAGTAAATACTAAATATTGAATGTTGTTGTGCAGCACGCAGGACAGACAGCGCACAATGTGCTTTGAAGTAGCAGCCAAGAAAGGTGTGATTTAAGTCTACGAACAGTGAACACCTGTGTGCACACCTGTGTGGATCGGCGCGCTTGTATTCAAATGGTTTCCCCATGTAATGGTCTGCAAGAGGATGTAGAGAGCCATAGCTCTGTCCCCCAGGGCATGAAGCAGGCATGGGGGAGATCCAGGCCCCAGACATCCAGAGGCCCCAGAGTGCAAGAGCCCAAGGAGGACCACCGGAGGGGCATCCGTGCCACCTTCATGGGAAGGGCTGAGGATCCCCAGACGAGGGGTCACCCAGTAGCCACCTGGCAGAAACTAGAGGGGGCTGCACCGGCGTGCCCGCCGGCTCCGCCGGCAGCCAGCTGTGCCAGAGTGAACCGAGCCGCAGGCACAGAGGCCAGAGGCCCGAGGGCCCTCCGCGCCCCGGAAGAGGCCTGACCGAGCAGCAGGCGCCAGGCCCCGCCAAGTAGCCACCGGGAGTGAGCTGGCACATGACCTGAGCGCCCAGCCCCGGACACCAAGAACCAACAATGCACCGACCCCTGAGGGCATCAGTCACCGGCAGGGAGTGTGGTGAGGGGAGATAGGCCTCCACACTTGGAGGGCCTGGGAGTTCCCAGAGAGGTGGAGTCTAAGACCCGACCTGACATATAGACACAGACAAACAGGCACACACAGACACAGACATGCATTCCCACCCTCATGCACACATATACAAACACTCAGCACTCACCCAACGTAGGAATAAACGTAAATGGACATGTACACACAATCACACTCCCCAAACATACTCTATACCCCGGGTCCAGGTATCCTCGCCCCCAGAGGGGGAAACGGCACCCAAACCCAAGAGATGTTACCCTTCCCTCCGGGGTGGAGGCAAGCAGACCGCCCCAGGCTCTGCAGCAGCAGGGAGGCCAATCGGACAGCCAGCATCTCTTCCCAGCCCCCCTGCCCCGATGGCTAGCAGAGAACGGGGGTGTGTTAAGACCCCATACCCTCCTCCTCCCGCTCAAGTGTAGTGTTGCTGCGTGTTGCTCTAAAGTGTATTTAAAACAAGGGAGAGCATGGTGCTGCTGCCAGAGAGCAGCAGGTGTTAGCACGGCCCCTCCCGAGAACCCTCAATGTCTACATAGATTTAAAATTGAGAGGTGGGCACCGGCGCCAGAGGTAGGTTTGAATACACAGACCGTCTACTGGACGCCGTTAGCGTGCCCACCCTCAAGGCCCTATATATATATATATATATATATATATATATATATATGTGTGTGTGTTATGAGCCCCAAAGCCCTACCTGTGTGGGTGGGTGTGGTGGAGCGGGAAGAGGGAGGCAGCCGGGGATGGGGAGGAAAAAAAGTTAGGGGAGGGTGTCCCTCCCTAGGGCCAGCTCCCCCGCTGACCCCAATAGGCACCCCCGTCCTCTGGTATCCACCAAGGCAAGGGAGCCCAGGCCCATCCAGACCGGGGCCTACGGCAGCAACACCGCCAAGCCCCACAGGACCCGGGGCAGCCCACCCTACCCCACCGCAGAGGAAACTGTACCCACCCCAACATTCAATCATCTCCCAGACTACACAAGACACAGACACCCAGGTTAAGATTATTCTCCACCTCTCCTATGTCTCTCCCCCACCTGCAGAGTGGACTCCTGCAAAGATGGAACAACCTCCCTGCCAGTTGAAGAGCCCCCCGGTTAGGCCGATGCACAAGAGGCCCCCTGCGCCAGGGCTGAGCCCCCGTGCACCCACCCGCCCACAACCTCGGCGACACACCGACGAGGACCGAAGCCCCCAAGGCCCAGCCAGAGCCCCAGCACGGAGGCGAAGCACCCCCGAACCCCAAACCCCCACGCCCGCCCCGGATCCACTCAGGGGCAGCCAGGCCACCAGGCCAGTAACCTACGTCCGCCAGCACAGACCATCCTCCAGCCCCGCTGCACGCGGCCACGAGGGGAACAACCTCTGAGAGCGACCAGAGCCACTAACCAGGTTATGAACACAACCCCCGGGTTAAGCCCTCCAGGGATAACGTCTCTAGGGGTCCTCCAGGTGCCCTAAGCCCATCCCAACCTCCACATCAACCACAATAGCCAAGGCGGGACCAAACCACGACCCCCCAACCCCGCTAGGTGATGGAGCCGATCAAAGGAGCCCAGAGGGATTGATCTAATGTGGTGGCAGAGGCTATATCGAGACTAATGTGATCTATTAGATAGTTTCTATATTGGCTAGAATTAAGATTATTTTTATTTTTCCAGTTCATGAGGACCGTTTTCTTGGCGATGCATAGGGCAGTAAAAACCATGTGGACTGTATTAGTTTCTGTAGTGACATCATCCAAATTTCCCAACAAGCATACTAAAGGGGAGGTTGGAATTTTACATTTCAGACACTTTGATAAGTCTTCACATATCTCGTGCCAAAACTTCTGCACTGGTGGACAGAACCAAAGAGCGTGGATGTAATTGTCTGGTGTATTGCCTTGACAGTGTGAGCAGTTGTTGGCGGATGTAAAGCCCATCTTGAACATTCGATGACCTGTATAGTGCACTCTATGCAGTATTTTGTATTGTATTAATTGCAGATTGGGATTTTTAATCAATTTAAAGGTTTTTAAGCACATCTGAGACCAGACGTTTTGGTCTAAGCTGACTGATAAATCTGCTTCCCACTTTGCAATAGGAAGGGATATTGATTCATCTATTTTAGAAAGTGTTCTGTATATTTTAGATAATAGTTTGGGGGATTTAAGAGTAAGAAATTGAACCACACTTGGTGGTGTTTGTAATTCAACTTGACTGAGGTTAAATTTCTTTTTTACTATGGATTTAATTTGTTGATATTCTAAAAATCTTTTCTTGTTGATCCCATATTGTGTAACTAGTCTGTCAAATGGAATAAATTCTGTTCCCTCTAATATATGTTCTAAGTATTTAATTCCTTTACAACTCCATTCTGGGAAATTAATCATATTATTGTTTTGTAATATGTCAGGGTTATTCCAGATAGGTGTACGTTTGCATGGGATTAATGAAGACTCCGTTATTTTTAGAAACTCCCACCATGCTGTCAGAGAAAAGCTGATGTTGATGCTTTTAAAGCATTCATGTCTTTTGATGTTTGAGCTAATAAATGGTAGGTCTGAAATCTCTAGATCATTGCATAGTGCCTGTTCAACATCTAGCCAGGGCTCATCTAAGAGGGTACATTTTAACCATTCTGAGATGAACTGAAGCCTGTTGGCTAAGAAGTATTGGTGAAAATTAGGCAGATCTAATCCTCCTCTATCCTTGGTTCTTTGTAGCGTTTTTAAGCTGATACGCGGGGGTTTATCTTTCCAAAGGAATTTAGAAATATGTGAATCCAGAGATCTGAACCAATCTTGTGATGGTTTGTTGGGGATCATTAAAAATAAGTAATTTATTTTTGGCAAGATCATCATTTTTATAGTGGCGACCCTTCCCATGAGTGATATGGGTAGAGATTTCCATCTAGTCAGATCGCCTTCTACTTTCTTTAGAAGTGGGATGTGGTTTAATTTAATTAAGTCTGAAAGCTTAGGAGAAACATTAATACCTAAATATTTAATATTTCCAGATTGTAGTGGGGCAGAAGATGAATTATGGAAGGAGCAGTTAATGGGAAGAACTGTAGATTTTGGCCAGTTAATTGAATAATCTGAAACTCTTGAAAACCAGTTTATTAGAGTAATTACCTCAGAGAGGTTGATTTGTGAGTTTTGCAGAAAAAGCAACACATCATCCGCATTGAGACTGATTTTATGTTCTACGTTCTTACATTTTATGCCCTTAATTGTTGTAGCCTGCACAAATGCGAATTTCTTCTGAACGGGCAATGTCAGCCTGTTCACAAGCGTTTCATTTAATAAAACCACTAGTTTTAATTTAACTAGTTTTTACGCATCTACTGGGGTTTCTTTCACGGGTTGATGCGATCATTTTATTTCAAAATCGGGATTTCGGAATGTTGAACTAAGAGGGAGACAGAGCCAGCTAGTTTTTAACACAGTAAATGGTCACAAATAACATTCAGTCCTTTAGAAAATAAATGCTATAAGCAGGCAGTATCGCTCTTTTCAAACTAATCGTCTTTTAATCACACTCATTTTGTGATTCTAATGTCACACCTTGCAGCGATGCAAGCATTTTATTTATTTAAAAACAGATCAAACGGGCATTTCTTCTGTAAGGGGTTTCATGGTTTCAGAGTAGTTTTTAACACAACAGATGGTCGCAAATAACATTCAGCCCTTTAGAAAATAAACGCTACAGTGATACTTCTAAAACCAGTCGCCCAGACCCGCTCCATCTTTTCAACAGCTGGCTAATTGTTTGAATTTGTTAAGGATTGCAAAGGCCCATTGTAGGTATCATTTAATTGTTGTGATTCCTTAGGAAAAGGTAAAAACCGACAGGTGTACCAGTCGGGTGGGGACCCCGCCTACTGTCTGAAGTATCGGTTCATTTGTAATTCCTCGACAAGGTAAAAGCCCCGCAGACGTACCAGTCGAGCAAGGTCTCGCCTATTTTCTGAAGTAGCCACCAACAGCGGTCCCTTAGGCCTATATTGGCCAGTTACACCGGATCTCAGCAACTGCGTGCCCCCACCCTCATTGTTTTAAACTTGCACAGCAAGGTAATGCTAAGAAGTGTATTTCATACATTGGAATAAATGTATTCTTTTCTATACTTTATAAGTATGAAACTCTAAAGATTTTAAGTTCATGCACATTGTGAAACAAGAATCTAAATCTTTGTGAAACAATGATTTCTATAAAAGCATGTTGTTTATGGGGATAATGTGAAAAATCTTTTGCGGGCTCTAATAATGATCAGTGGTAATTGAAGAGGAAGCTTGAACCCTGGCTCTGGACATTTTCATGACAAGTGACAGTGCAGACATCTGCTAACGAGAGAACATGTTTTATCATCATAACACCTGCGAATTTAAGCATCGTTAAAGTGTCACTTCAGCAATGCTGCCGGGAGAAAGAAGTGTTGACTCATGTTTTTTAATAGAAGACTTAAAACACTAAACTCTCATTTCTGTGGTTATTTTAAGTTTACAGAATATAACATCTGGTAAGACGATGAGTTTTTACTTCTCACTGTCTGTGTTATGTGTATCTATTTATCATGTGTGCTTTGCTCTGTAAACTGTAAAATGTTTCATTGTATTCATGAAATAAACCAGAATTTCAAATATCCGAATCTTTTACGTTTTTTCTGCTTTTGTTCACTCCAAGTTTGACAAAACCCACAGCTCACTAACTATGTGGAGCAATCTCAGTGTATTTAGCTGCTTTTTCCCTAAACACAATCAGTTGGCTGAGAGAAATGCCTGTAGTCATCCCGATTGGTCATTGTGAATGTTGAAGGACATTTGTTCCATAGACACATTACACTAGCGTTTCCTGCACTTAATCCAACACTGCTATGTTCTATTTAAATCCAGATTCCTTTTATAGTTTGCAGTGAAATTTGTTAAACCGTTGTTTAATGGGACAGAAGTACAAGTCACTCTTTACTAACACACTGTAGATAAGTTTATTGCTGTTGTTGCTATTACTCAGTAAACAAACAAGGACTCTAAACTCAGAACAGAAACAACACAGCTAGCAGTCTCACACACTCTTTAGGTTTTTGAAGTTTTTTGAAAACCTCAAAAATCATTCCTATCACTTCCACAAAGTTTCTCTGGACTTTGTTCCTCTTTTCAAAGGCTAAAAATTCTGGAGGTTAATACATTTAAAACAAAAGTTTTAAAAAGCTCCTGAATGACACACAAAAAAATGATTGAAGTTTTGTGTGTGATGGTTTAGCCTCTCACACCTTACCCCTTTCTCCCAGTATCACAACAGTATGACTCCCAAAGTATGACTCAGTAAACAAACAAGGACTCTAAACTCAGAACAGAAAGATACAGTTGGAAGATTAGTGATTGCTTTTATGATGCGTAGTAAACTACACCCTCTTCTTCTCTGTATTTATGTTGTTTGTTTGTGTGTGTGTGTGTGTGTGTGTGTGTGTGTGTGTGTGTGTGTGTGTGTGTGTGTGTGTGTGTGTGTGAATGCCTTAGAAGTCAAAGTATACATTAGCCATACTTACAAAAACATTTTTAATTTCATTTAGAACTGAGATTCTAAGTTGTAAGCAGAAATCTTATGCTCAACCAGGAGTATGTTTCCCCACTTTCATAATGCTGAGGCATCAAATCCATGATCCAACAGATGGTTTGTCACACGTGGGCGAGAAGGGCAAGCCACCCCTTACTTACACAACCTCACACACTATAGATTTTTAAAGCTCTTGTGTACAACAGTTTAGCTACAGATATAACTTCTACTTTTGATAAAGATCACTCCCTCTGCATATTTCTTAAGAAATGAAGCGTCTTTACTGGGATATTTATTGTCAAACTATGTGATTTTCCAAATGTGTGTGGAGTAAAATGTTGTGACCAAGAATCATTCAGGATTAACAACACAGTCTGTCTTATAGTTCCCATACTTTACCGCTACTTTTACAAACACATGCTTCTTCATATCGGTTTAATTGGTTTTTTATGAAACTGATTTTCAATAGTACAACCAACGTCTAACTTTTCCTTGCTCCCCAGTATAAATGCAAGGATTTCGCAGACTTTATTGAAACTGTCACAATTTAACACTCAATGCCATAAACAGAGTTGATCCATGTTTCTATGGACAGTGTTTCATACATCAACAGCTCTGAAAATCACTTTTAAAGTAATGTAGAACATGATCTCTCTCACTCTCAGCGTCTCTAAAAAAACCCAGCAAACTGGCAATCACCTCTAAACAAGGGGGTTAGTTTATAGGCTTTTTGTTTGTTTGTTTGTTTGTTTGTTTTGTTTTTTATCAGCCGCAACACCATGTAATGCATGGATGTTAGACTCTTTCACCAGACCATGTTGCTAGCCCAACCACCAGGCTCAGGGTCTCTGAACTCTAACCCTGGCTGCCAAATGTGCCTCTGACCCTCTTGTGCCTTTTCACCACCAGACTAAGTTTGTAGTCTCACCTACTAATATTATTTTATTACACGACAATATTCAGCTAGGTTACTACTTTGACTTTCTTACTTTGAGCACATTTCTGAGCCCATACATTATCAAACTTTTACTTGAGTATTTCTGACACTAGCAGCTATACTTCTACTTAAGTAAAAAAAAAAAAAAAAGCCTGCACTATTGGTATAAAGCTGTCTGTAATTCTTTAACAGTTCATGCAACAATTATAAATTAAACCTGCACCACAGCTAACTCTTTTTAATAACCAATAACAGGTGTATTTCTTGGATCTACTGATACAGCCAAAACACTCTGCTTGTATAATGCCATATTCTCTCCCTTGTCTCACAACAGGGTGATTCCCAAAGTACGACTCAATAAACAGAGACTCTAAAACCAGAACAGAAAGATAAAGTTGGAAGGTCAAAGATTAAGGTTTGTGTTTTTATAGCACAAAGTAAACTGTCCCCTTGTCTTCTAGGCCTTGGCGTGCGTACCTTAGAAGTCAGATTAGACATTAGTCATACTTCCAAAGACATTTTGAATTCCATTTATAATGGAGATGTCAAGCTGATATCAGACATCTTGTGCTCACCAGGAGCATGTATCCCCAACTTCAAAACCTTAAGGTGTCAAATTCACAAACCCAACATGGGATCATTCAACACAAACATTGAAACATATGCTGTTGGGTAAATATCATGGTATGCTAACTATATTTAAAAATAAACGGGTTGCACCAGCTGACCTCAAAACCTCAAAGATTAGTATCTATAAGTTGCTGCACATTCAGGGCACAGATGTTGCAACACAGATTGCTCATTGCCATTGATTAATTAAAATACACACACACACAGTTTGTTTTACATGTTAGTGAGCTTATTTTTTAAACATAAAATACATAAAACTAATGTTACAGACAGCTTAGAGCAAAGAGATATAGGTGTGTTTTGTGCAGATTATTTTCGATACCGATTGTTTAATGTTAATTTTCAACATTTTTAAACTTGTGCTAGCACGGTCTCTTTGCCTGATATTGACATGCTTCCAGTTTTCAAGCTTTTAGTGCCTTTTCATGCTTTATTACATGAAATGGATGGTGTTAGGGAGAAATATTTTCATGTATGGTTAAAATGTCCTTTTATACTTCTATATTTTTTGTATTGCAGGAATAAAGGAAAGTGGAATCAGCCATTCCACAACTTGTTGTTGCCAAAAGATGTATAAAGTTCAGGGCCTGTGTGTATATGAACAACACAGTTTCATACAGGAGAAACCTTCTTGGCCCTGGCTGTGATAACATAGTGTTCTCTGCAATAAGAAAGAGACTTTATTGTGTCGGTTAAAGCTGATATCAGCATGGCAATGAAACAGCCCTGATAACAACTGAGGTAAGGTGTTTTCTCACATGCTAAGATAGTTTACTCTCTTCTGCTTGCAGACTGTAGTTTTCTGGACAGAAGAGATCCATGTATGTGCTGATTTTTGATCATCCAATGCTTTAATAAATACACCAAAAGATGAAGCGTTTTGACTGCTGGCTCCTAAAAGTGGATAAATGATCATGCTAACAATGGTGATAGCAAGACAATATAAAAGACCCACCTTTAAAATATAAGAACAAAAAACATAAATGCATAATTTTGCCAGTTAACTTTTATTTAACCTTATTTATTATTTTTATTTTTTATTTAGCCAAAAAAGTGTCTAGATTAAGAATTCTCCACCATTTATGACTTGATTAGCTTATTATTACAGAATGTAGTCAAATTAACTTGTTTCCTCTGAAGTCCTCAGCCTCTCCTGTGAGACTGAGAAAGAAAGCAGCTTTACTTCTTGCTTTCTTTGACCAGTTGTTCCACTTCCTTCATGAAGCGCAGGCAGAGCTCATCCTGCCACGGCAGAGCAACACACTGAACCGCCACAGGTAGACCCTCACCACCAGTCACTGCCTGAACACAAAACACACTCCTGTCACTTAATGCTCAGCAGCTGAACGCACCACAGTCTCCTTCATCCACCTACTGTGACAAAAAAAAAAACTATAAATATTGAAGTAATAATATTATTTCTACTTCAACATGCACAGATGAGTAATAGGGAACATCAAACGAGTGCTTACACCTCTAATAAAGTCTCACATGTGTCAGCTCTTTTTATACAAATATAAAAATAGGGATATGTACTGATAAGTGATCAGAATTATAATATTTCTGGATATCTGAGTTAAAACTGAATCGACTGGAGTCAAAATCAATACGCAGCACTAATTTTATGGAGAAATACGAATGTAATGTAATGAGTTGTGTAACAAATTGGCTTCACCTGGGAATAATTAAGTAATGTACTGGATGGCCTGGCCTGACACAACGTGTTAGTAAATCTGGCTCTATGTTCTCACTCAGTCTTATCTCACTGGTACATGTTGCGTAGAGACCGTGCCAGCAGCTTAGAGGGACCATTGTTCCAACTCATACTTGGTAATCTGTATCTTTTTAAACACATCTTCGCTTAGTTTTCCAAATAAACTGACCAGTGGACAAAAGTTTCACTTCCAGACACACACGCAAAAGGCTCAGAGTTTCCACCTCTTAACCACAGTCTTCTTACTGCACCCTTCTTTACAAAAATCTACTTTATGCCTTTTTAATGTTAAAACCCAGTTTGTCCTGAGACAGCGTTAGTAAATCTGGCTCTGATCTCACTCAGTCTTATCTCACTGGTACATGTTGCCTACCTCTTTGAAGAGTTTGTCCCACATGTCCTGATAACAGCCCTTATAGTGCTTGAGTTCCTCCTCATCCTTTGTGGTCACTGTGGAAACAGTGACTACACCCGCAGGAAAGGTAAGGAGATTGTAGAGTGCCGTGTAGCTGGCAGCAACTGAAAGTGTAGAAAACAAAAATAAAGAAACATAAACACCATTCTTAGCCTTTAAAAATGTTGTTGAATGTTGATGTTTAAAGTGTTCACATTTTAAACATCTTTAAAGTCCTTAGATTACAGTGTTTTAAAAACAAAGTGATAGATACAAAAACTAAGTTGTCTGTCATACTGAGTGAATCATACCTGAGGTTTTGCCACAGTATAAGAAGTTGTAGGCTGGTCCAGTCACAGGACACAGCAGCACATCAATGTTGCAGCTCCTCCAATGTGCTATTGTCTCATGAATGTAGTCCTAAAGAAAACACAGGAAATCTCAATTTCATCTTTAGACTTTCATACGTGACCATGCATCATCAGCTGACAGTACCTCAACAGCAGCATGTTGCTTCCACAGCTCTGGAACAGATCTAAAAATGAAGCAGAACGTTTGGATATAATTCCTAGCACGTGGAAATGTAACAAAGTACCTGAGATTCAAGCACAAATGAACAATTTCAAGGATACTTTCTCACCCAACTCCACAAAGAGCATCAAAGGTGGCAGAAACACGAGGAAACTGCCAAAAGAAGAAGACAAACTGAGGTGTAAAATTTATTTTCAAACCAATCTCTAAATTAATATGTTTCGGTCACAGAATTAGAGGACTCACCACGGGTTTCAGCAAGAATGAAATGGTTTTCTTCAACCACTTGGGAAAGCCGTAAGGAAAAACCTGAGGCTCCAGAGAAGGGTCCACAGGTCCCCCTTCCCTAAAATGAAAGAGATCATTGGCACAGGAGAAAACAGTCTGTTCAGAGACACTGAACTGAGAATTACTGTAATGGGTTCAAAAAGAACCACAACCCCATGTTGTTCATAAAGACAATGGCAGCATGGTGATGTTTAGTGGTTAGAACTAAAAAGAAACAAAATCTCTAAATGTTAGATGATGAATCTATGAAGAATAATGAAGTTTGGAAAACAAATGGTAATAACTGACTTATTAAATGGAATAACTCACAGTTTTTGTAGCAGGGTGGTAGCTCCATCTGCTAAAACACCCTTTATAAATAGTTCAGGGATAGTTTGATCCATCTTCAGTGGACAGTAAGGGACGAGCTAAAGACACAAATATCAACACTGAGGACCCATGACTCATATCACATACGTGGCTTGACAGTGATCCTAGTGTGTGTGGTGACGTCTTACTGTGTGCCCTGCTTGCTCTAGCAGAGCTTTGACCTCTCTGACGCCTCGGGCCATGCTTGGAGATGGATGCGTGTAGCCATCGCTTTCATAATAACCAATCCTTAGAGGTCTGGAGCTTCTGTATATCTAAAAGTCAATCATTTTTACTTCCTCAGTCAATTAAACATAATCAGTTTGAATTGATTACAGCCTGTAAAGTTAATTCTGTATCTCAGGAGATTAATAACAGGTGAGGTAAGAGTAATATAAAGTGAAGCATTAGTAAAAACTATGTATCGGCTTAATTTGTAGCTTTTAAACAAAAGAATAATCATTAACAGATTATATGAACCTCACAGTACAGGACACACCTCCATGTTAAAAGGTAATGGTGGAACAGTGGGGTCCAAAGAAAACATGTGGTCACAAAGAAGTGCCTGCATGCACAGAGCCAGGCTGTCCACATCTCTTGCCATGGGTCCAGGAGATGACGGCACTAGTTTCATACGAAATATAAAGCAGTGACTCAAATATTTGAGACAGTTTGTGTCTGTGAAATATTGCTATACAGTGGTTATGTAACTACATTTACTTTATATGTAAAGTACATATGTTTCTTACCTGACTTTTGCCCTCGATAAATTGGACGAAGCCCCTGTAAACTAATCATTACCCAAAAGTGTTAATAAAGCTTAACTCAGCAATGTATAATAAATTTATAAAAACTGACTGAATGAGACCCACCTGAGCCGACCTGCAGTTGGTTTGAAACCACAGATTCCACAGAAGGATGCAGGAATACGGATACTGCCACCTATATCAGTGCCTATACCAAGCAGGGAGCCCCCTCCCCCGATGAGAGCCCCCTCCCCACCAGATGAACCTCCAGAGGTCTTCTGGGGGTTATGAGGGTTCACAGTCTGCCCGTAGATAGGATTCCTGCAGTCATAGCTGTCAACAGACAGTTAATGACTCGTTGCATATTATTTTCATTCATATTTTCATTATTTGCACATTTGGAATGGACAAAGGCAACTTAACACATGCACACAGTTTTAAATGTGCTGTAGATTTTTATGTGAGTAATTAATAAAAGATGTACTTTAAAAGAGCTTGAGGCAAGTTGGTTCTCACAAAGGGAATAGCTCCTTGTTTCTTCAGGACTTGAACAAGCACACTGTCCTTTTCAGCGGGCTGGTCCAGGTTAATGACCACACCACAAGAACAGTCATGATTCTAGTGTTGGAATAAAACAAAGATGATAATGTTACATCAAATACCTGAGCTATGATGCTCGCGAATACTGTACCATACTTATAAATACTGATGGGAAATACTTCAATACTCCCAACCCCCAAAGGGGCCATGGTTGCCCCGGGGCTCACGGGGTTGGGAAGCGTATCTGTAACCGGAAGGTCACTGGTTCGATCCCCCAGGGCAGCTGTGGCTACAACTGTAGCTTGCTTCCACCAGTGTGTGAATGTATAGTGGCATTGTAAAGTACTTTGGGTGCCTTGAAAAGCACTATATAAATCCAATCCATTATTAACTGTAACTGATATTTGCATTGCATAACCTTTGTAATACCTTAAATGCAATATTTTCTTTGATGCTAACTGGAACTCCGTACAAGAGACCATCCTTGTTGGAGCCAACAGTTGTCAGCTGGTCCAAACTCTCCAGCAAAACTTCAGTGCAGCAGTTCAGCTTTTTGTTTACAGCCAGAGTCTGTTGGAAAGGAAACATCATCATCTCCATCACCTTTGTAAAATATTAAACTCTTGTTGGAAACACAAACATTACTTGACACATCAGTCTGTGTTGCTTATATGAATATTATTATCCAGTGTGTCTAAACTTTAACTGTAATAAGACACAATTATGTGTAAAAAGAACTAAAAAGCAGTGAGTTATAAGCAGGGGCGGATCTATAAGGGTGGCATGGGGTGGCAAGTGCCACCCTAAAATGATCCCTTGTCACCCCAAGTGCCACCCCAGTTTTGCATATGACAGTGTTGTTTATTAAAATAAGATAGCATTAACAGTTTGAGCGTAGTTACAGTCAACAGTGAATATAAATGCTAAAACTGAATATATTGCATAGTGTTCCCCTCCTGCACCAGTAACAAATGGTTCAGCCCATAGCAGGATCGGTTTGTCTTGTTTTCAGTAGCAAGCGATGCTTATGATTGTGCCAGAGCACATTTTGAACAACACCATGGGAATTTCGGATTTTACACAGGTGGGTGGATGTTACACTCTGTAAATGGAAGGAAGGTGAGTGTTATTAACCCTCTGTGGTCCACGGACACGCTGCACCTCCAAATCACATGACTGATGTAAGCTGACATAGCAACAAGCTGCAGCCACGCTGAGTCTCTATTTCAGCCCACATTGAAAGTTCAGACTTCAAAGTTTTTTCATTTTAATTACAGGCCAGTAAATCCAGATTTATGATCATATATATAAGCCACGCTTTTTTCTAAATACTGTCATGACGTTTTTGTGTGTGTTTTAAGCGTTTTCTAAGGACAGCGCAAAAACACCTATCGGTGGAAAAATGTACCATGTCGACCAATTTTTAAAAAAGTCAACATGTGGGATTTGGTTGTTTAGGAAGAGGGAAAAGTTTGGGGAGCGACGGTAACGGCAGCGAGACAGAGCGAGAGAGAGTTTTTAGATGTGGGAGATTTGTGACGTTTAGTGTGGAGTGTATACTTACTGTGTTGTGTAGTCGTTTTGTTTTGTGTGTCAGTGAGGGCACTAATGAATGTCACAAAGGCACATTTGCCATTAAGTAGAAAACCAGCGGAGTGATACACCTCCTGTTGTCAGGCCTGCAGGTTTATCCCTGTGCTCTTCTGTCTTTTGGTGGACAAACTTTTTTTTTTGTACTGGCACACATCATTTGTGGGGCATCTTATTGCAACACCTGATTGTTCTCTCACTTTAGTTTTAGTAATACTTTTAAATGGTTGTAGAAAATGAAAAAAATAACAGCAGGTGTATTGGCTGCATTTTTAGATAAATAGTTGTATATGTTTACAAAATGTACAATTTATATTTGTTTTTCAAGTTATAAAAATTTACTCAATGTGTCTGTGTGGTTTTTTTTACAGTAAAAAACACTAGTAGGATTTTAAGTTCTTTGTGTGATTTCAGATCAGTAATAGTACTATTAATAGTAATAGTAGTACTAATTCAGTATGTCAGTGAAAAAACAACTAAACTCAGTTCAGCTGAAAAGAATGACACCAAACAAGGCAAGGGGAAAAAATTAAATGAAACAATTTGAGGGTGAAATACAAACGTAAACTCAAAAGGAGTCAAAAGTCGCCGGTTGTATTTCAGACCTCAGTGGGTTGATCCAACAAATCATGAAAAATTAGGTTTACATTTTTGTTCATGACAGTGCAGATTTCTGACATTTTGTGTAATTTAAGCTGTAACAATGTGACTGTTTTCTAACAAAAAACAGTGAAACTTAAGTTAGACTTGTGTTTGTAAACGAACCACCCCATGTTGTGTAGCTTTCTGGATTTTATACTTATTGGGCTACATATTTATTTATTATACAGGCTATACAGTACATAAGATCAAAACTCACATGTTTTATGTAACTAATGTGTGTAATTATGTGGGCTACAGACAATAATTAAGTTATAGACTATATTTATATGAAAAACGTGTATACTTACTGCATTTGAATCATTTTAACCATATGTAACCACCTGCATGTGTGTTTGGGGGGGAAAAAAGGCTTTGATTTTGCCACCCCATTTGATTTCTTTGCCACCCTCATGCCACCCTAAGAAAATTTCTCTAGATCCGCCCCTGGTTATAAGTAGGAGCAATGTCAAAAATAAATAACATTTGGATAAGCCTGACTAATGTAAATGATTACTTAGTGTTAAAATTAGCTTTGCTGTATTTTATCTATTATGAAAGGTTTGTGTCATGCTGGATATTGAACCTTTTCCATGTAAGAGTAAAACACATCCTCGGGGCGCAGGAAACCTTCGTTCAGCTGCTGTGTCAGCTCAGACAGGGAGAGCGTCAGGATCAAAGCAGAGTCAGTTGTCGGATGCTAGGAGACACAGACCCACACAGAATCATTATGTTATTATTATTTCTTTTAAAGGCTGCAACAAAGAGACGCAACCACATCCATGTACAGATTCAGGATTCTTCCTTCCACTTTTTTTTTTTTACAAACTTTCTCAAACACAGCAATGAGTTCACTGCACTTAAACGGTTTGCACAGTCCTAACTTTCATTTCCATGCTCAAGCATGGAGACTGGAGATGGCGATACCACTTTTTTTATATCCGATACCGATACCGAATCCGATATAGTGTGTTTTTTAATCAATAAAACGTTTTTTTAATATCTTGCTGCATTTTGTATAAGTTTATACTCAAGTTTAAATAAATAACAACACTAAAGCTATTCTGTTATACCTGTATATAAAAATACACTGCGCCCAAAATATTTCATAGTTCAGCAAAACTGATCAATCTAATAAACTTAAACCTGCTCCATCCTCCCTATTCTGGTATTTTAAAGAGTACTTAGCAGAAATATTAAGCAACCTAACTAATAGGCTTGCAAACTCCCAGCAAAAAAAAAAAAAAAAATAGGGAACCACCCCCCACCCTCCACCTCATGATGCTTAATGGATGTAATCAAATTTAATTTGATGGAGGGGGAAAATGCACAAAAATAATTTTTTTTTCAAGAATAATTAAATAGATTAAATTAAATAGATTCAACATCTTTCTTCAACAGAATTGCAGACTGCACAGATGGTATCTTCCCAAAGGAAAAAGTACTATAGCTTACTAGGGTATATTAGACTCAACAGTTACTATATACAGTAATGGACTTCTATATATTTTACATCAGATTAAAACTTTGGGTGTAAGAGTCAGATAATTATTTATTAAAAGCTCGACATTTTAAATGAGAATAAGAAAGAAAAGTATGTCTTTGTGCCCCCTTTTCCCTGTTCATGCCCTATCGGCCCCCCTGGCTAAATTTTGCTAGATCCGCCCCTGACAGCGTCAGCTACGTAGAAAACGATCCTGGTGTAGAAAGTAATATTAAATAAATTCTAACAACAGCTTATCAAGCTTAAACGTGCTGCTGTTGTTCAGCCGCTGGTTTCCTGGTTACAGACTTGCTACAGAAAAGCCGATCAGCTGATCATTAAGCAGTTTCACCATCGAAGTAGCAGCAGGAGAGAGAGAGAGAGAGAGAGGCAGTCCCTCCATATATCTGTTGTTAAGCTTAACGTGGGAACGCTTTACAGACATTCAGAGATGAACTTACACACTTGCCAATATCTGATCCAGTAATTTGGGTCAGTATCGGACTGATACCGATACGTAATATCGGATCGGTCCATCTCTAATGGAGAGTGCCAGTAATTGCAAAGTGCCAGTATTTTGGTATTTAATGACTACACCTCTGCCAGGTTAAACTAAAAGCAGATCATTAGCTGAGATTTCTCAAAAAAGACAAAGTAGAAAACCCCCCAAACCTCTGAACTCTCACCGACTGTTTGTACCGGAGCACCGCCTGCTCTGCCCGCTGCAAGCTTTCGTCTCTCCTCTTTCTGGCTGTCTTGATCTTTTCCTCTGCCTGTCGGAGGCTGTTGGACTTTTTCACCCGCACAAGCAGGTATCCCACAATGCAGGCGACACCAGTGAGTAGAGCCGCTGTCCAGTTGTCCATCTTCACTCTCTTAATAAACAGTTCACTGTTCTGCATGGCTTTCGTCTTTGCCCTGTGGCTGCAAAATGCAAAAATCCAAGTGGACCTAAAGTCAGATGTTTAAACACATGACAGGCTTGTCTTGTTTTAGGCGTGGTCGTGTTGTGCATGTGTAATGTTACATCCTGTGAGGCTGTGGGAGTGTGTGGGCGTGGTGTTGTCCTCTCCCTCTCCTCCTCCTTCTTTATTGCCCCTCCCCTGTCTCTCTCTGCCCCTGCCCTCTCCTATTAGGGCACACCTGCTGCTCATCTGCCCTCGTTGACCACCAATTACCCTCAGAGGAGATATAAGCTGGAGATGAGCAGTGTGGAGGTAGGAGAGGCTTCTGGTGGATTTGATCTGTGCTGGTCAGTGTGTGACTGGGCTAGGTGTGGAAAAGGCCTGCTGTGTGTGGAAAAGGCCTGCTGTGTGTGGAAAAGGCCTGCTGTGTGTGGAAAAGGCCTGCTGTGTGTGGAAAAGGCCTGCTGTGTGTGGAAAAGGCCTGCTGTGTGTGGAAAAGGCCTGCTGTGTGTGACCAGCCCCACTGTGCGTGGCTCTTTGTGAGTAGTTTTAACTGAGCGGTGGTTCTCCTTAAGTGACGGCGGCCTCCATTATTTTGTTTGGCCTGTCTGGTTATTGTTAATAGCAGCGTTGCTGTCTTTTTCTGTTGAAGCCTTATAGTTGTTTTCTTTGTTGAGTGGTCACCAGCTCTTTGGGTTGACCTGTCTGATTTATCCTTAAAGCAGCGGTGCTGTCTCTTTTTGTTGTTACTATTTATGATTATTGAGGCAATTGATTATAATAAAGATATTTTGTGTTAACTACCTCTACCTGGTGTTCTTTTCATTTCAACCCGGATCCAACTGTTACTGCCCTCCATCCTCATCGCCTAGATTTTATGCGGGGACGTAACAAAGTGGGGGCTCGTCCGGGATCGGAATGAAAGGAATTGAGTTGTTTACGAGTGTGAATAGATGTTTGTGTGTTGTGTGAGGGTCATTTGACTAGCTGCTGCTCTCCCCGGCTAGCACAGGGGAGTGTCTAGCTGAGCATTTGCTCTTCCTTCGGACATTCGTTTTTTGTTTTGCCTTTGTTATTTTCGGAGCAAACCCGGGTGGGGATTAATTCTCTGTTGGGGGTAGGCTTTTCGGTGCCTTTGGCACTTGATGATTTGCCTTTAAAGTGGCCTCGAGCCTGGTACGCTCCAGAAGCTAGGTCAGGCTAAATTTGGAGTAGGCAGGACTGGGGGGAGTGTGGGCAGAGTTTTAGTTAATGGTTGACTTGACACAACACATTTTATTTTGCCTGTTTCTGTTTTTGGTTCAACCCGGATCCAACTGTTACTGCCCCCCATCCTCATCGCCTAGATTTTATGCGGGGACGTAACAGTAATGATAAGAGCAAATACTTGTTTGCCTAGTATCATGTTTTATGTTGTTAATGTTTCTAGACTGTTGGGGGAGCTAGAGAGCCAGAGGGAGTTACCTCGGAGTAGACTGTGATGGCGAAGCTTTGTTTACATGTGAACCACAGTTCGATAAAATACCTTCTCTTCAAGTAATGGTGTCATTCTTAAGAACCCACAACAACATAAAGAAAAAAGAAACTACCGTAGCTTCCCTAATCTACATGCACAGCAATATGGCCATTCATTTCAATAATAACCCACATTCTAAGATGTAAACTTTATTGTCATCTCCGCTACAGTCCAGTATATAGAGAGAGGAGACGACGAAGCTCCAGTTACATCAGTGCAAGTAAACAAACAATAAATATAAGAAGAGTAAGAAAATAAATATACACTTTAGGACCAGGGGTAAAGGGATCAATAACAATTTAAAATTTATGTTTTATATTTTAATGATTTAAAGTCTCACACACAACCTGTGGAACAGGGAGGGAGACCTGCTGCTTCCAAATAGAGCACATTTTATTCATAATGTTGTAAATTCAAGCCCATTATGTATTCATGATTTGAATCCTGGGTTCAAAGCCAGAGGGAGTGTTCGCCCAGGTCGCCTAACAGGCTAGGACCACCACTGACTGTCAACAACGACGCAACACAAGAAGAAAATCACTACAGCCCACCCAGTGCTGTACAAAAGAAAGTGCGAAAATGACCCACCACCTGAGGTCCCAGGCCACTGGCACGTCCGTTCACCGAAATAAAACACAGAAATACGTTAAAAGAATAAAAGGACACTGAGCATCCGGCTCGCTACAGATCATAAAAAACTAAAACCAACTTTAATAACTTTAATAAAAGAAATCACACACGCGTGCACACGCACACACACACACACACGCACACACACCATACTGGAAGGCTTATGCCCCACGAGTCAACTACAACTCGTGCTGGTAGTAATTGTCCAGGCCTCGATCACAAGCCGGTCTGGCTCCCCACAGGCTGAGATCGGCAACTGAGGCAGTTTACGGTTCAGCCCGATCATAGAGGCGTGGGTACAAGCAACAATCCAGAATAAAATAAAATAAAACCAGGCGAACCAGAAAAAAGTAAGCCTACAGTTTCACGATGAGAAAAGACAAGACAAGACAGCAGGCTCCACCGAGGAGGAGCCCTCACAACAGCAGCTGGGAAGGCGTTTCACTCTTCCGATTAAGATCGGGCAATTTGCCACGGAGATGTGAAGGCAGCAATCAGGGGCGATTTTAGCCCAGTTTTGGAGGTGCTTCAGCAGCCCCAAAGATGTCTTACTTTTTTTGAAAATATTTGCTGTTTGTGGGACACACTACTAAAAGTATAAAAAGCATACACTCTAAAAAGTAATTCATCAGGCCTTTTACCACCACTTGATTAAATCCATGTGTCATGGAACGGACATATTATAGTTGTTTAAGAAGTGTTACTACCACCTAGTGGTAACTAAGCAGAATGTCTTTTTTGTAGAGGAAGTGGTCTACAGGAAGTAGTGTGCTCTTTAGCTGCTGCAGTGACAGCATGTAATCCGATGGCAATCTCTGCAATCCTGGTGTTAAAGTCCACAATATCGGCTTCATCCGTAAGTTCCTATACATTTAATGTGTATTAGTAAGTTTTGACATTGTTTTGAGTTAAATCATATGGAGGCAGGTAGATGCTTGTATGTTTTCAGCAGATGCTCCATCTGTGGTTGTGTGTTTTTCACTAGAGCAATGTTATTCTCCCAGTGTAATGGAACATGTCTTCATTGTGTATTTTGTATTCTTTTTCTTTGTACAGTTTTACAAAAAAGAGAGAGAGAGAGAGAGAGAATTTATTTTCATCATTAAATCCTGCCAAACACAACAAGCGGCCTGTTTCTTGGAGGATGAAGTGCTGGGAATAAAGATTGTTAAGCTAGCTGTATAGCTGAAATTACGTTGCCTGCAACAAACTTTAGTGAGGACAGCATACCATGGCTGCAACATAAAAATTCTAATTTATTGATTAAGATAGACCTTCTAAGTTGCAAACTTTATTTTTTTGGGTTGTGTTGAACTAATAATGTTGGTAATTACATTAAATTAATTTTATATGTAATTTGAAATTAAATCCCAATGTTAGTTGGTTCAAAATAAAATTCAAGTTGTAATTACTTAAAGAAATTGAATAGATAACTTTTTTCCCCCACTGTAACTTCTGATTTCAAATTCCCTCCCCTACCGACTTAATTAGCCCGGGCAAATTCACACATGTTGCGTTGCATGGTGCAAGCTTTTGTAAAAGACATTTCAAGGTAAGTAACATTTCATTTACAAATAACAGTTCTACCAAAGCAAAGCATTTGTGCTAGTCACCTGTAGTCGATTTGTGTATGATGCTCATACAGATAAGAAAATACTTTGCATTACCACATGTAGCTAATGCTACATGTGGTAATGCGGTGTGGTATGTGGTATGCTAATGCATCTTAAAGTAAGTATTGTTCTTGATCCTAAGAGCTGTAGCTATCTTTGTTTTTTTTGTTTGTTTTTTTAAAAATCAGACTGTGTGAAATATTGTTAATGTCATTCCAATAGCATTATTCTAGTATAGGCTATGTGAATCTACTTAACATTAAGACTTTATGTAAGCAGTTAGTATAGTGTGATAATCTAGAGTCATTAGTGCTTTGTTAAGTTGGGACACATTTTTTACAAAATGGGCTGGGAGTGAACAATGTGTAAATTCGAAACCTCTGCAAAAACAGGGTTGCTAAAACGTTAGAGATTACACCACGGTCATGGTGGGGAAGTCTCCCTTGTCTTCACCAAGATTGTTTTTGTTCCCTCAAAACTTGGGGTAGCCTTAGATCACATCTATCCTCTTTAAATAATGTATTAGAGCATTCATCAATGCAATATAGCTAATAGTGTGCAAGGTTTAATTCTTCTGTTTGTGTGGTCTACAGATAAAGGAGGAGTTCAGGAGAATAACCACTGTAAGTGTAACCCATGACTGTATCCCAATTCAGGGTCTGCAGCCTTAAAGGCCACATTTTAAGGCCGATTACGCCACCGCGACGCGACGAGGGCTGTCCCAATTCGAAGGCTGCTCGAAATGCGGCCCTCAAATGAGTCCTTAATTTCCCTGAATTTTAAGGACATGGCGGTGTAGACTTCGTGGCCCAACATATCCCAGAATGCATAGCGCGGCGGTGGGTGTGGATAATTTTGCCGGAAAAAAAAACGGCGGCTGAGGGGCGCCCAAAGAGTAAACTTTAAGTAAGTACTGAATATTATGTCACTTATTTATGTGCAAATGTTTAATAACGAAGAACATTAAAACATTACTGTTGGCCACATGTCGGCAAAGTTATGTGACATTAGTGACGTTTGTACTAACTTGGTTTTAAAGCCTTTACTTTAAAATATACGCCGTCCCATAGCTGACCTTAATCTTACAGAGAATGATCAAAGCTCATGTAGAAACAAACAAACAAATGAACAAAAGATTTTCTCCTTCATTTCTGTCAAACAAAGCTGTATGAAACGTTTCCAGCCGTTAGTATCATGGTTGCTAGGCAACCTGGGCAGCGCGACGGAGGCTAGACCGTCCCATTTTACAAGCCTTGCACTTCCGGCCTTAGCGTTCTTTGAGTACGCGGCCCTTGTGGACCGTTAAGGCTGCGTACTTTAAGGCAGCAGACTCTTGCTGTGTCCCAATTTAGGGTCTGCACGCTTGAAGTACGCGCACTACGCGTACTACGTACGGCGCGTACTATAAGTACGAGAAGTGCGGAAATGAGAGGCTTGTGAAATGGGACGGTCTAGCCCTTCGTTGCGCTGTTCAGGTTGCCTAGCAACCATGATACTAACCGCGAGAAACGTTACATACAGCTTTGTTTGACAGAAATGAAGGAGAAAAATGTTTTGTCATGACATCACTTTGATTAGTTGAGTATCTGAGGCTGAGGCCACGGGAATAATAAATATATATGTATAGGCTTTAAAGCCAAGTTAACGCTGTAAGTACAAACATCACTAATGTCACACAACTTTGCCAACATGTGGCCAACAGCAATGTTTTAATGTTCTTCGTTATTAAACATTCGCACATAATTAAGTGACGTCATGTTCAGTACTTACTTTTGACAGTTCACTCTTGGCCGCTCCCTTCTGCCGTATTTTGCTGCAAAATTATCCACACCCACCGCCGCGCTATGAATTGTGGGATATATGGGACCACGAAGCGTGCACCGTGTCACTACCCGATCCGTACCGGAAACCCGATCGGTACCCCGCATGCGCAAATCTTACGTCACTTCCTCTCTTTGCCAACATTGCGACACTCAATATATTTGAATGATACGGTTAGCGCCCAGTTAGCTCCTAGCATTTCTCAACAGCTCTGCCTCCTTTTCGACTACCGGGACATTTAAACAATGGATAATCCGTATACAAACAAATTCATGCTTTTCTCCTCAACAGAGAGCGTTCCCCGATTGACCAACAGCGCCGTAAAATAAGAAGAATGGCGCCTAATTACAGACTTAATAATATTGACTTAGCAATGTGTCACGTGAAGATTCAGCAGCCAGATTAAGTGTTTACTGACAATTGACAGTGATAGCGGACATCATCACTATTCCAGTCAATCCTCTCCACACAGACAAGCATAAACACACTCGACTATCACTAAATCAAATTTAACACACGTTTGTAATGACGCCAATTCAGTTTACAACAGGATTCATTCGCTCGGTCAGCAGGTGGCAGTATCCTCGTACACTGGGGAGTAAACTGCCATTAAACGAACAGAAGAAGAAGAAAACATCTGCACATGCGCGGTACGGATTGGGTAGACCCGATTTGTACGGTCCGACTTTGCACATGCGCAGTAAGGATCGGGGAGTCCCAATCCGTAACTATCTTTTTATTTTTCGTTTTTGTCTACATTGTACTGAAATGCTTCATTATTGCAAACATTTTAAGATATACTTATTATTCTTAACATTTTAACAGATACTCTGACCCATAACTATCGTAAAACGCTACGACCGGAAGTAGACACCTTTCGCGCATGCGGGGTACCGATCGGGTTTCCGGTACGGATCGGGTAGTGACACACCGGACCACGCTTGATATTTGGGGAAATCGACGGCGCATTTGGAGTATGCATTTGAAGTACATTTCGAATTGGGACAGCCGTCGTCGCGTGGCGGTGACGTAATCGCACTTGAAATGCGTACTTCAAGCGTGCAGACTCTGAATTGGGAAACAGCATCTGAATTGGGATACAGCCCATATCAACTACTTCCTGTCACATGACCCACGTCAGCTGATTTGAGGTCCCTCTCCTGATTGGCTCCTTCCACGTCGCGGCAACTCTGAAAACCGGCTGTGGGGGGATACTTCCGGGTTCGACTCCTGCTGTGGCTGTAACCTTAAGAACGGCGTTGGAAAACAAAGCGTTTTCTTCCCTCAATTCATCTATAAACTCATTTCACCTCAGCGGTAAGTGTCCTTAATATCTACCAAAAACAACCTTTTGGTTGTCAGTAAGCAGTCGATCGTTTTTGCGATTAAAAAAAATGACTTTGTTCGGCGGCGTTCCCACCGCGAGCAGAACTCAGGTTCAAAAACCGCTGTTTTTGAACCGCACTTTAATGGGCTTACTTTGAAACAAAGTGCGATTGAATGATTATTGGTATGTGTTGCCTTGAATTCGGCTATGCTGTCTGTTAGACAGTTGTTTTTCTTTATTGTTGTTTTTGTATTTGTTTGTAGCGAACGCTACTGGAATATATAGATTAAGCTACGTAGCCAAGATAATTAATAATTTAACTGTTGAACATTTGTGACTGATGATGATGATGATGATGATTCATGATTTGCATTGTTACATAGACTTGCAGAAAAATGTATTTGTTTAATTTGTTTACCGGTAAACTGAATCGAACCTGATGTGCTAATGGACATTTTTCTGACCTACAGGTCAGGCTTTTTTTTTTTTCCCCTTTGATTGATCTTCTTCATATTGAAGTGGCGAGCCGGTAGGACCATTCTTTGTTGTTTTCCCCCACTTTGCCGTCTTTGGATTACGTATGTGCAGATGTTTTCTTCTTCTTCTGTTCGTTTAATGGCAGTTTACTCCCCAGTGTACGAGGATACTGCCACTTGCTGACTGAGCGAATGAACCCTATTGTAAACTGAATTGGCGTCATTACAAACGTGTGTTAAATTTGATTTAGTGATAGTCGAGTGTGTTTATGCTTGTCTGTGTGGAGAAGATTGTTGGAATAGTGATGATGATGTCCGCTAACACTGTCAGTTGTCAGTATAAACACTTCATCTGGCTGATGAATCTTCACGTGACATATTGCAAAGTCTGTATTATTAAGTCTGTAATTAGGCACCATTCTTCTTATTTTACGGCGCTGTTGTTCAATCGGGGAACGCTCTCTGTTAAGGAGAAAAGCGTGAATTTGTTTGTATACGGATTATCCACTGTTTAAATGTCCCGGTAGTCGAAAAGGAGGCAGAGCTGTTGAGAAATGCTAGGAGCTAACTGGGCGCTAACCGCATCATTCAAATATATTGAATGTCGCAATGTTGGCAAAGAGAGGAAGTGACGTAAGATTTGCGCATGCGGGGTACCGATTGGGTTTCCGGTACGGATCGGGTAGTGACGTTGCTGCCAGAGCGATGGTGGCTGAGACGGAGCAGAGCAGAGGTGGAAGTGCCTGGCTTAAAACAGGACATATTAGCTGCATTTAACTTTCAGTTACTCTTTATATAGTTAGGTAGGAGTCAGACCATGTTTCTTTTAACTGAAAAACATTACACCAGGTAACCTGCTGTGTTGAAAATGTGTTTTCCGACGATGTTTGCTCTGTAGTAAAATTAGCGATATTTGACTGCCCTGTTGCTCTCATTGAAATGTATACAGCCTTTTTAAAATCTAAAACTTAATATTGTCCGTAGCCTGCTGTTGTTACCACTGTCCTGTTTGAAATGTAATGAGAGAAACTGGTTATTTTGTCATATGTGCATGTGCCGATATTGAACCCAAGGTACTAACTAGCTAACTGACTGGATGCCCATTTACCTTATAACTCCGTGTGTGTGTGTGTGTGTGTGTGTGTGTGTGTGTGTGTGTGTGTGTGTGTGTGTGTGTGTGTGTGTGTGTGTGTGTGTGTGTGTGTGTGTGTGTGTGTAGATTGTCAGTCCAAAGAGGGAGAGAGGAAAGAGGGGAACATGAGGACAAAGTACAAGATCAGGAAGTACCAGGTAAGAAAACAGACAGGGAGTACTAACAGGCAAAACAGGAACTGTTAAACTGGCAAAGAAAAAGAAAGACAAACAACCAAATTTACTCATACAATCTGGACGTTGTGTTCTCCCTATATTAAAGCTGCTATACAGAATCTGCAAAACAAACTGGGTTGTCAGCCCTGGCACTGCATTACCATATTGAGCTTCAGTCATAGGTTAAAAGAAAAGAAAAAAATCTGCAGAGCCATAGTAGTATCTGCAGTAAAGATCTTTTCATACATTGTATACATTGTACCAAAGGCCAAGGTGTCTCCATTTTCTAATAATATTTTGTATATTTCAAGGACTCTTCTATTTTTGGAGTGTATTTTTTATGTATCTGTGTTGTATTATACATACGTGAATCATTTCCCCCCAGTAATTAAGGTTAGGATATGCATTTTTTTTTTTTTTTTTTTACAATTCCAATCCATTCTTCTTTGTTAGCATTTAAATAACCTTGATCAGATTTGATGGTTTTGTTACAGACTTTTCAAAAAAGTGTTTTGCTATTCTTTCAAAAATGTGGGGATTAAATTGTGTTAAAATGTACAAAACAGTGATGTCATGTTTTGTGATGAGGACCCAGGCACAGAGAGACTTGATGAATTTAAACTTATGATTTAATAAAGAAATTTGCAGACTTGCACAGAGAGGGTAAAATTATGATGACTGATAATGGAGATGAAGACAACAGACGATGAGGACAGGGAGGAAGAGGGGTTTAAATGCACCAAGGAGACAGTCAGAGAGAACTCGGGACAACTGGAAACATTTAGGGATGCAGGGACTGACAGAGACGGGGAAGAAGTCTCATCGTGATGAGTAAAGTTTACCTTGCCTGGAGGGGCAGCTCTCTGGGTGCTCAGCACCCCCAAAGCTCTGATCCTAGAATCGCCCCTGGCAGCAATCAAACCCTAAAACAACAGATAAATATAACCTTAGCCTCCGCTAATTGTGAATGCTAATAAAAGTAGTTTTAACGGCTTACCCCAGGACCGGAGGCGCTGGTGGAGATAACTCGAGCACCTCTCTCCGCAACGCCGGAATAAAACAGAAACTGCCGCGCTGTAGCTTTCATATGATCTACTCGCTTGCTGATCAATCCGTTGTGGTGTGCCAGCATTGACTGCTGCTTTTTGCCAAACGGATGAGAGGAATAAACCATATAACTTTATATGGACTGGCGCCACCCTGCAATCAATATGCAGGTCGGTTACTAATTAACCTAGTGGCGCAGCCGAGAGCGAGCACAGTAGAGCGAGCGAGGGAGAGAGAGAGAGAAAAAGAAAAGCGAGTAGCCCATCCGGCTACACTTACATACAAATTAAATGCAACTAAATCCCATTAAATTTGTATCACTGTTGACTTAAAAGATTTCTAGTCCAACAACACAATAAACAATATAAAAAGTGTATGTAAATATGAAGACAAAATAATGAAAAACAGTTCTTGTAAAGCGTTAAATCAGCGTAACGATTATTTTTAAATGCAAAAAATTGATCAGCCAACATACTGGAAACTGTTCTCCTGAACAACAAACAGCCACTACTGTAGCTGGTGTTATTTAATGTTTTAAAGGTTTTCAAATCAACATTTCATATTTTTTATTTTATATATGTATCTGTTACAACATTTAAAACTTTAATAATTTCACAATGAACCAAAGCCTCGGATGCAATCCTTTTGAAACTACGTTTAAGCGTCCCATAACTTTGTATTGCAATTTACATTAATGATATTGGCTGTTGTAAAGGTCCAGTTTTGTTTATTGATCTAAGCCTGAGCTGCTATGCGTGGTTTCCAGTAGAGGGCGCTGTCGCTTAGTTAGCGGCAAGCCGCACTTCCAGCTTGTATTTGATTGCTTAGTTGATATTTTATTGTATTTTCTGCTTTGTTTGAGTTCATATTTGTAATAAGCGTCTAAGAAAATGTATTTTGTGTTTTTGTTTACTTTTCACGGTGCATTGGCGCACCTCAGCACTGTTAGATTCTGAATGAATCTCAGTGTAAAAATGAATGCACCCATCGAGGCTCTCTCTATTTCGTCCTTGGTCCGGGGGACTGCTACAGTGAAAACTCGGTCGCTGATTAAAAGACTACTTGCTAGCTGCCATGCCAGATGAGTGCAGCCCATGCCTGTCGAGCTGGGTCCATGTGTCAGCTGTGAGAGATTTCTACACCAGTCAACATCATCATTGCTTCGTCGCCTACCTCCACTTTGAACTCTGATAGTCACTTTACAAAGGTGCAGGTTTTATGCCCATTAAGGACTTTGCTGATAACAAAGTTAACATGTCTGCACACTAATTCAGAGTTACTTGCCTTAAATATTTTGTGGTTTACAGCCTTAAAGGTATACTGCATTGCACTAAGTATTTACAATCTTTAAATTGTATGGGTTTATTCTTCTTGAAAGTAACGTTATGGTGTATCAGCAGGATTTACAGTTACATTTTGTCTAATATGTAAATGGTAAATGGACTGGTTCTTATATAGCGCTTTTCTACTCTGTCCGAGCACACAAAGCGCTTTATACAGCTAATTCATTCACCCAATCACACAAGCACTTCTAAGCTTAAGTGCTAAGTATCTAACATTCATACACATTCACACTCCGATGGATGCATCGGAGAGCAACATGGGGTTAGTATCTTGCCCAAGGATATTTGGCATGCAGACTGGAGCAGCCTGGGATTGAACCACCGACCTTCTGGTTAGTGGCTGATCCGCTCTGCCACCTGAGTTACAGCCAAACAGATGCTAATCTGTTTATTTATGTGATGTAAACATCTGATGTGAGCATTGTTTCCAAAAAGTTAAAGTAAGTCCAGACGTTATCACATAGAGCAACATACACATTCCAGTAACAAAATGTTGAACCCTGCTGAAGAAGCCGACGACTCAGAGCAACAAGGAGTGAGAACCAGCAATCGGGAAAGGCATTTAACTGAAAAAGGTAAAGAAATGCAAGAATATGAGGCAAAGAAAAATGAGAAGGCATTTAACAAAGCTTATGACACTTGGAAGAAGGCAGCTAAAGAAATCAGAACAAAGCTGAAAACTTTCTGCTCACCTAAAGAACTAAATAATGTCAGTCATGACATAAGAGACAAGCACGCTGTAGTACAACAGCATTATGAACCCATTCGCCACAGCCAATCCGTGACGCCAGACATTGTTAAGCGAATGGATGCTTGTGCAGTGCTCACAACTGACATTTGTGAAGTTATTGCTAAACGACAGGAAAATATCGATCAGCTCTTTAATGATCGCCTTGAAAAGGAAAGAGTATCGACATTTAGACCTCACAATACTACTCCAGAACGAGAAGAACTTGGCTTAGTTCAAGCCCTTGCCAGCTTTCTTACCCTAAACAGGCTTCCTGTACCTGAGCCCACCATCTTTAGTGGCGACCCCCTAAAGTTTATGGTTTGGAAGGTATCCTTTATGGCACTAATTGGTGACAAACCTCTACCTGTGTGTGAGAAAATGTTGTATCTAAAGAGCTATCTTGCAGGTGAAGCACGAAAGGCAGTGGAGGGATATTTCTTCCGCAACAGTGAGCAGGCATTTGGAGCGTTCTAGAGGAAAGGTATGGCAGCCTATTCGTTATCCAAAGAGCCTTTAGGGCTAAACTCACAAAATGGCCTAAAATAGCTGCCAGTGATCCTATAGCACTGAGGGAGTTTGCAGATTTTCTCCAAAGCTGTGCAGAGGCTATCCCTCAAGTCAAAGGCCTAGATATCCTTATTGATTGTGAGGAAAATCAGTGGATAGTACAGAGATGGAGCCGCATTGTAGTGGAGGAGCTAGACAAAAGCCAAGACTACCCCAACTTTGCTCGCTTTACAAAGTTCATACAAAACGAAGCTAAAGTAGTTTGCAATCCTGTTGCCTCACCATTCCTAATGAACGAAAGGGCATCAGAAGAGCTGCACGTTAAAAGAGCGACATTTTTCATTAATTCATTAATCCCATGCAAACGTACACCTATCTGGAACAACCCTGACATATTACAAAACAATAATATGATAAACTTTCCAGACTGGAGTTGCAAAGCAATTAAATACTTGGAACATATATTGGAAGGAACAGACTTTATTTCGTTCGACAGACTAGTTACACAATATGGGATCAACAAGAAACGATTTTTGGAATATCAACAAATTAAATCCATAGTGAAAAAAGAAATTTAATCCCAGTGAAGCTGAATTACAAACACCACCAAGTGTGGTACAATTTTTTAGTCTAAAACCCCCCAAATTATTGTCTAAAATATACAGAACACTTTCTAAAATAGATGAATCAATATCCCTTCCTATTGCAAAATGGGAAGCAGATTTATCAATCAGCTTAGACCCAAACCTTTGGTCTCAGATATGCTTAAAAACCTTTCAATGGATCAGAAATCCCAGTTTGCAATTAATACAATACAAAATATTACACAGAGTGCACTATACTGGTCATAGGATGTTCAAGATGGGCTGCTCACACTGCACAGCAAATACACCGAACAATTACATCCACACTCTTTGGTTCTGTCCACCAGTTCAGAAATTTTGGCGTGAGATATGTGAAGACTTATCAAAGTGTCTGAAATGGAGTCTGGGGAGTCCCTAGGGATGTTTCCCTGGAGGGCCTAACTCGGGGGATGTGGCCATGACCTGGTTAAGGGCTCTGGGGGCTCTTAGATGGTGTTTTCCTTGTGGCTGCGTACAGCGGAGATGGGGGAGGGTCTGTGCTGGCAGACGTTGGTTACTGGCCTGGTAGCCTGGCTGCCCCTGGGTGGGTCCGGGACAGGCGTGGAGGCTTGGGGGTCTGGGGGTGCTCCGCCCCCCCGGTCTGGGGTGCTGGCTGGGCCTTGGGGGCTTGGGTCCTGGCTGTTATGTCGCCGGAGCTGTGGGCGGGTGGGTGCAGGGGGGCTCAGCCCCAGTGCAGGGGATCTCTGGTGCATCGGCCCCACTAGGGGGCTCTCTAACTGGTGGGGAGGTGTATCTCAACATTCTGTTATGCAGACATATGTGTTCTTAAAAGCAATTCTTTGTTTTGCGAGCGGAGTGGATGGCGTTTTGCTTCGCAGTGCGCATTAACAAAGCGGGGATGCTTTTTATTTACATCTAGTCAAAAGTGTTACTAATTGTGTTTTAATCACACTAATTTTATGATTCTGACAAAGTCTCAGCAGACAGTGTTGCAACCATTTTATTTTATAAACGGCACAAATGCGAATTTCTTCTTTTTTTTCTTTTTTTTTTTCTGCCTGTCCCATTTGGTTCTTTAGCCGTCAGAATTGTTGTCTGAAGACCAACAAGGATACCCAATGGATTTATTTTGCCAAATGGATCATCATGGCATTGCCGTATTGGTCCATTTGATCCAACTTTTGTTTTTATTATTTATTTTATTTTATTTTCAGTTGTTACAGACGGGACAGACATGAGTGAGGGATAGGAAAGGGAGAAAGAAAGAGGAAGGAAAAGAAAAACAGAAGGGGAAAGGGACAGTGAGAAAGGGGGGGGGGAAAAAATATCTCCGGGATCACCTGTTGAGAGAAAAAGAATAGAAAACAAGCAAAAAAAAAACAAAACAAAGCAACATACTATACACAACACCATCGCATTAATCTAGCTAAGTGTAAACAGCAGTAAATACTAAATATTGAATGTTGTTGTGCAGCACGCAGGACAGACAGCGCACAATGTGCTTTGAAGTAGCAGCCAAGAAAGGTGTGATTTAAGTCTACGAACAGTGAACACCTGTGTGCACACCTGTGTGGATCGGCGCGCTTGTATTCAAATGGTTTCCCCATGTAATGGTCTGCAAGAGGATGTAGAGAGCCATAGCTCTGTCCCCCAGGGCATGAAGCAGGCATGGGGGAGATCCAGGCCCCAGACATCCAGAGGCCCCAGAGTGCAAGAGCCCAAGGAGGACCACCGGAGGGGCATCCGTGCCACCTTCATGGGAAGGGCTGAGGATCCCCAGACGAGGGGTCACCCAGTAGCCACCTGGCAGAAACTAGAGGGGGCTGCACCGGCGTGCCCGCCGGCTCCGCCGGCAGCCAGCTGTGCCAGAGTGAACCGAGCCGCAGGCACAGAGGCCAGAGGCCCGAGGGCCCTCCGCGCCCCGGAAGAGGCCTGACCGAGCAGCAGGCGCCAGGCCCCGCCAAGTAGCCACCGGGAGTGAGCTGGCACATGACCTGAGCGCCCAGCCCCGGACACCAAGAACCAACAATGCACCGACCCCTGAGGGCATCAGTCACCGGCAGGGAGTGTGGTGAGGGGAGATAGGCCTCCACACTTGGAGGGCCTGGGAGTTCCCAGAGAGGTGGAGTCTAAGACCCGACCTGACATATAGACACAGACAAACAGGCACACACAGACACAGACATGCATTCCCACCCTCATGCACACATATACAAACACTCAGCACTCACCCAACGTAGGAATAAACGTAAATGGACATGTACACACAATCACACTCCCCAAACATACTCTATACCCCGGGTCCAGGTATCCTCGCCCCCAGAGGGGGAAACGGCACCCAAACCCAAGAGATGTTACCCTTCCCTCCGGGGTGGAGGCAAGCAGACCGCCCCAGGTTCCGCAGCAGCAGGGAGGCCAATCGAACAGCCAGCATCTCTTCCCAGCCCCCCTGCCCCGATGGCTAGCAGAGAACGGGGGTGTGTTAAGACACCATACCCTCCTCCTCCCGCTCAAGTGTAGTGTTGCTGCGTGTTGCTCTAAAGTGTATTTAAAACAAGGGAGAGCATGGTGCTGCTGCCAGAGAGCAGCAGGTGTTAGCACGGCCCCTCCCGAGAACCCTCAATGTCTACATGGATTTAAAATTGAGAGGTGGGCACCGGCGCCAGAGGTAGGTTTGAATACACAGACCGTCTACTGGACGCCGTTAGCGTGCCCACCCTCAAGGCCCTATATATATATATATATATATATATGTGTGTGTGTTATGAGAGTGTAAGTAATGTGGATGTCTAAGTTGTGAGATAAAATTGAGGCACAGGTGGCCAGAAGAGGACAGAGGGGGGGGGAATGTCTCCCCTGCACCCTGGTGACACACCCGCACCCCAAAGCCCTACCTGTGTGGGTGGGTGTGGTGGAGCGGGAAGAGGGAGGCAGCCGGGGATGGGGAGGAAAAGAAGGGAGGGGAGGGTGTCCCTCCCTAGGGCCAGCTCCCCCGCTGACCCCAATAGGCACCCCCGTCCTCTGGTATCCACCAAGGCAAGGGAGCCCAGGCCCATCCAGACCGGGGCCTACGGCAGCAACACCGCCAAGCCCCACAGGACCCGGGGCAGCCCACCCTACCCCACCGCAGAGGAAACTGTACCCACCCCAACATTCAATCATCTCCCAGACTACACAAGACACAGACACCCAGGTTAAGTTTATTCTCCACCTCTCCTATGTCTCTCCCCCACCTGCAGAGTGGACTCCTGCAAAGATGGAACAACCTCCCTGCCAGTTGAAGAGCCCCCCGGTTAGGCCGATGCACAAGAGGCCCCCTGCGCCAGGGCTGAGCCCCCGTGCACCCACCCGCCCACAACCTCGGCGACACACCGACGAGGACCGAAGCCCCCAAGGCCCAGCCAGAGCCCCAGCACGGAGGCGAAGCACCCCCGAACCCCAAACCCCCACGCCCGCCCCGGATCCACTCAGGGGCAGCCAGGCCACCAGGCCAGTAACCTACGTCCGCCAGCACAGACCATCCTCCAGCCCCGCTGCACGCGGCCACGAGGGGAACAACCTCTGAGAGCGACCAGAGCCACTAACCAGGTTATGAACACAACCCCCGGGTTAAGCCCTCCAGGGATAACGTCTCTAGGGGTCCTCCAGGTGCCCTAAGCCCATCCCAACCTCCACATCAACCACAATAGCCAAGGCGGGACCAAACCACGACCCCCCAACCCCGCTAGGTGATGGAGCCGATCAAAGGAGCCCAGAGGGATTGATCTAATGTGGTGGCAGAGGCTATATCGAGACTAATGTGATCTATTAGATAGTTTCTATATTGGCTAGAATTAAGATTATTTTTATTTTTCCAGTTCATGAGGACCGTTTTCTTGGCGATGCATAGGGCAGTAAAAACCATGTGGACTGTATTAGTTTCTGTAGTGACATCATCCAAATTTCCCAACAAGCATACTAAAGGGGAGGTTGGAATTTTACATTTCAGACACTTTGATAAGTCTTCACATATCTCGTGCCAAAACTTCTGCACTGGTGGACAGAACCAAAGAGCGTGGATGTAATTGTCTGGTGTATTGCCTTGACAGTGTGAGCAGTTGTTGGCGGATGTAAAGCCCATCTTGAACATTCGATGACCTGTATAGTGCACTCTATGCAGTATTTTGTATTGTATTAATTGCAGATTGGGATTTTTAATCAATTTAAAGGTTTTTAAGCACATCTGAGACCAGACGTTTTGGTCTAAGCTGACTGATAAATCTGCTTCCCACTTTGCAATAGGAAGGGATATTGATTCATCTATTTTAGAAAGTGTTCTGTATATTTTAGATAATAGTTTGGGGGATTTAAGAGTAAGAAATTGAACCACACTTGGTGGTGTTTGTAATTCAACTTGACTGAGGTTAAATTTCTTTTTTACTATGGATTTAATTTGTTGATATTCTAAAAATCTTTTCTTGTTGATCCCATATTGTGTAACTAGTCTGTCAAATGGAATAAATTCTGTTCCCTCTAATATATGTTCTAAGTATTTAATTCCTTTACAACTCCATTCTGGGAAATTAATCATATTATTGTTTTGTAATATGTCAGGGTTATTCCAGATAGGTGTACGTTTGCATGGGATTAATGAAGACTCCGTTATTTTTAGAAACTCCCACCATGCTGTCAGAGAAAAGCTGATGTTGATGCTTTTAAAGCATTCATGTCTTTTGATGTTTGAGCTAATAAATGGTAGGTCTGAAATCTCTAGATCATTGCATAGTGCCTGTTCAACATCTAGCCAGGGCTCATCTAAGAGGGTACATTTTAACCATTCTGAGATGAACTGAAGCCTGTTGGCTAAGAAGTATTGGTGAAAATTAGGCAGATCTAATCCTCCTCTATCCTTGGTTCTTTGTAGCGTTTTTAAGCTGATACGCGGGGGTTTATCTTTCCAAAGGAATTTAGAAATATGTGAATCCAGAGATCTGAACCAATCTTGTGATGGTTTGTTGGGGATCATTAAAAATAAGTAATTTATTTTTGGCAAGATCATCATTTTTATAGTGGCGACCCTTCCCATGAGTGATATGGGTAGAGATTTCCATCTAGTCAGATCGCCTTCTACTTTCTTTAGAAGTGGGATGTGGTTTAATTTAATTAAGTCTGAAAGCTTAGGAGAAACATTAATACCTAAATATTTAATATTTCCAGATTGTAGTGGGGCAGAAGATGAATTATGGAAGGAGCAGTTAATGGGAAGAACTGTAGATTTTGGCCAGTTAATTGAATAATCTGAAACTCTTGAAAACCAGTTTATTAGAGTAATTACCTCAGAGAGGTTGATTTGTGAGTTTTGCAGAAAAAGCAACACATCATCCACATTGAGACTGATTTTATGTTCTACGTTCTTACATTTTATGCCCTTAATTGTTGTAGCCTGCACAAATGCGAATTTCTTCTGAACGGGCAATGTCAGCCTGTTCACAAGCGTTTCATTTAATAAAACCACTAGTTTTAATTTAACTAGTTTTTACGCATCTACTGGGGTTTCTTTCACGGGTTGATGCGATCATTTTATTTCAAAATCGGGATTTCGGAATGTTGAACTAAGAGGGAGACAGAGCCAGCTAGTTTTTAACACAGTAAATGGTCACAAATAACATTCAGTCCTTTAGAAAATAAATGCTATAAGCAGGCAGTATCGCTCTTTTCAAACTAATCGTCTTTTAATCACACTCATTTTGTGATTCTAATGTCACACCTTGCAGCGATGCAAGCATTTTATTTATTTAAAAACAGATCAAACGGGCATTTCTTCTGTAAGGGGTTTCATGGTTTCAGAGTAGTTTTTAACACAACAGATGGTCGCAAATAACATTCAGCCCTTTAGAAAATAAACGCTACAGTGATACTTCTAAAACCAGTCGCCCAGACCCGCTCCATCTTTTCAACAGCTGGCTAATTGTTTGAATTTGTTAAGGATTGCAAAGGCCCATTGTGGGTATCATTTAATTGTTGTGATTCCTTAGGAAAAGGTAAAAACCGACAGGTGTACCAGTCGGGTGGGGACCCCGCCTACTGTCTGAAGTATCGGTTCATTTGTAATTCCTCGACAAGGTAAAAGCCCCGCAGACGTACCAGTCGAGCAAGGTCTCGCCTATTTTCTGAAGTAGCCTCCAACAGCGGTCCCTTAGGCCTATATTGGCCAGTTACACCGGATCTCAGCAACTGCGTGCCCCCACCCTCATTGTTTTAAACTTGCACAGCAAGGTAATGCTAAGAAGTGTATTTCATACATTGGAATAAATGTATTCTTTTCTATACTTTATAAGTATGAAACTCTAAAGATTTTAAGTTCATGCACATTGTGAAACAAGAATCTAAATCTTTGTGAAACAATGATTTCTATAAAAGCATGTTGTTTATGGGGATAATGTGAAAAATCTTTTGCGGGCTCTAATAATGATCAGTGGTAATTGAAGAGGAAGCTTGAACCCTGGCTCTGGACATTTTCATGACAAGTGACAGTGCAGACATCTGCTAACGAGAGAACATGTTTTATCATCATAACACCTGCGAATTTAAGCATCGTTAAAGTGTCACTTCAGCAATGCTGCCGGGAGAAAGAAGTGTTGACTCATGTTTTTTAATAGAAGACTTAAAACACTAAACTCTCATTTCTGTGGTTATTTTAAGTTTACAGAATATAACATCTGGTAAGACGATGAGTTTTTACTTCTCACTGTCTGTGTTATGTGTATCTATTTATCATGTGTGCTTTGCTCTGTAAACTGTAAAATGTTTCATTGTATTCATGAAATAAACCAGAATTTCAAATATCCGAATCTTTTACGTTTTTTCTGCTTTTGTTCACTCCAAGTTTGACAAAACCCACAGCTCACTAACTATGTGGAGCAATCTCAGTGTATTTAGCTGCTTTTTCCCTAAACACAATCAGTTGGCTGAGAGAAATGCCTGTAGTCATCCAGATTGGTCATTGTGAATGTTGAAGGACATTTGTTCCATAGACACATTACACTAGCGTTTCCTGCACTTAATCCAACACTGCTATGTTCTATTTAAATCCAGATTCCTTTTATAGTTTGCAGTGAAATTTGTTAAACCGTTGTTTAATGGGACAGAAGTACAAGTCACTCTTTACTAACACACTGTAGATAAGTTTATTGCTGTTGTTGCTATTACTCAGTAAACAAACAAGGACTCTAAACTCAGAACAGAAACGACACAGCTAGCAGTCTCACACACTCTTTAGGTTTTTGAAGTTTTTTGAAAACCTCAAAAATCATTCCTATCACTTCCACAAAGTTTCTCTGGACTTTGTTCCTCTTTTCAAAGGCTAAAAATTCTGGAGGTTAATACATTTAAAACAAAAGTTTTAAAAAGCTCCTGAATGACACACAAAAAAATGATTGAAGTTTTGTGTGTGATGGTTTAGCCTCTCACACCTTACCCCTTTCTCCCAGTATCACAACAGTATGACTCCCAAAGTATGACTCAGTAAACAAACAAGGACTCTAAACTCAGAACAGAAAGATACAGTTGGAAGATTAGTGATTGCTTTTATGATGCGTAGTAAACTACACCCTCTTCTTCTCTGTATTTATGTTGTTTGTGTGTGTGTGTGTGTGTGTGTGTGTGTGAATGCCTTAGAAGTCAAAGTATACATTAGCCATACTTACAAAAACATTTTTAATTTCATTTAGAGCTGAGATTCTAAGTTGTAAGCAGAAATCTTATGCTCAACCAGGAGTATGTTTCCCCACTTTCATAATGCTGAGGCATCAAATCCATGATCCAACAGATGGTTTGTCACACGTGGGCGAGAAGGGCAAGCCACCCCTTACTTACACAACCTCACACACTATAGATTTTTAAAGCTCTTGTGTACAACAGTTTAGCTACAGATATAACTTCTACTTTTGATAAAGATCACTCCCTCTGCATATTTCTTAAGAAATGAAGCGTCTTTACTGGGATATTTATTGTCAAACTATGTGATTTTCCAAATGTGTGTGGAGTAAAATGTTGTGACCAAGAATCATTCAGGATTAACAACACAGTCTGTCTTATAGTTCCCATACTTTACCGCTACTTTTACAAACACATGCTTCTTCATATCGGTTTAATTGGTTTTTTATGAAACTGATTTTCAATAGTACAACCAACGTCTAACTTTTCCTTGCTCCCCAGTATAAATGCAAGGATTTCGCAGACTTTATTGAAACTGTCACAATTTAACACTCAATGCCATAAACAGAGTTGATCCATGTTTCTATGGACAGTGTTTCATACATCAACAGCTCTGAAAATCACTTTTAAAGTAATGTAGAACATGATCTCTCTCACTCTCAGCGTCTCTAAAAAAACCCAGCAAACTGGCAATCACCTCTAAACAAGGGGGTTAGTTTATAGGCTTTTTGTTTGTTTGTTTGTTTGTTTGTTTTGTTTTTTATCAGCCGCAACACCATGTAATGCATGGATGTTAGACTCTTTCACCAGACCATGTTGCTAGCCCAACCACCAGGCTCAGGGTCTCTGAACTCTAACCCTGGCTGCCAAATGTGCCTCTGACCCTCTTGTGCCTTTTCACCACCAGACTAAGTTTGTAGTCTCACCTACTAATATTATTTTATTACACGACAATATTCAGCTAGGTTACTACTTTGACTTTCTTACTTTGAGCACATTTCTGAGCCCATACATTATCAAACTTTTACTTGAGTATTTCTGACACTAGCAGCTATACTTCTACTTAAGTAAAAAAAAAAAAAAAAGCCTGCACTATTGGTATAAAGCTGTCTGTAATTCTTTAACAGTTCATGCAACAATTATAAATTAAACCTGCACCACAGCTAACTCTTTTTAATAACCAATAACAGGTGTATTTCTTGGATCTACTGATACAGCCAAAACACTCTGCTTGTATAATGCCATATTCTCTCCCTTGTCTCACAACAGGGTGATTCCCAAAGTACGACTCAATAAACAGAGACTCTAAAACCAGAACAGAAAGATAAAGTTGGAAGGTCAAAGATTAAGGTTTGTGTTTTTATAGCACAAAGTAAACTGTCCCCTTGTCTTCTAGGCCTTGGCGTGCGTACCTTAGAAGTCAGATTAGACATTAGTCATACTTCCAAAGACATTTTGAATTCCATTTATAATGGAGATGTCAAGCTGATATCAGACATCTTGTGCTCACCAGGAGCATGTATCCCCAACTTCAAAACCTTAAGGTGTCAAATTCACAAACCCAACATGGGATCATTCAACACAAACATTGAAACATATGCTGTTGGGTAAATATCATGGTATGCTAACTATATTTAAAAATAAACGGGTTGCACCAGCTGACCTCAAAACCTCAAAGATTAGTATCTATAAGTTGCTGCACATTCAGGGCACAGATGTTGCAACACAGATTGCTCATTGCCATTGATTAATTAAAATACACACACACACAGTTTGTTTTACATGTTAGTGAGCTTATTTTTTAAACATAAAATACATAAAACTAATGTTACAGACAGCTTAGAGCAAAGAGATATAGGTGTGTTTTGTGCAGATTATTTTCGATACCGATTGTTTAATGTTAATTTTCAACATTTTTAAACTTGTGCTAGCACGGTCTCTTTGCCTGATATTGACATGCTTCCAGTTTTCAAGCTTTTAGTGCCTTTTCATGCTTTATTACATGAAATGGATGGTGTTAGGGAGAAATATTTTCATGTATGGTTAAAATGTCCTTTTATACTTCTATATTTTTTGTATTGCAGGGATAAAGGAAAGTGGAATCAGCCATTCCACAACTTGTTGTTGCCAAAAGATGTATAAAGTTCAGGGCCTGTGTGTATATGAACAACACAGTTTCATACAGGAGAAACCTTCTTGGCCCTGGCTGTGATAACATGGTGTTCTCTGCAATAAGAAAGAGACTTTATTGTGTCGGTTAAAGCTGATATCAGCATGGCAATGAAACAGCCCTGATAACAACTGAGGTAAGGTGTTTTCTCACATGCTAAGATAGTTTACTCTCTTCTGCTTGCAGACTGTAGTTTTCTGGACAGAAGAGATCCATGTATGTGCTGATTTTTGATCATCCAATGCTTTAATAAATACACCAAAAGATGAAGCGTTTTGACTGCTGGCTCCTAAAAGTGGATAAATGATCATGCTAACAATGGTGATAGCAAGACAATATAAAAGACCCACCTTTAAAATATAAGAACAAAAAACATAAATGCATAATTTTGCCAGTTAACTTTTATTTAACCTTATTTATTATTTTTATTTTTTATTTAGCCAAAAAAGTGTCTAGATTAAGAATTCTCCACCATTTATGACTTGATTAGCTTATTATTACAGAATGTAGTCAAATTAACTTGTTTCCTCTGAAGTCCTCAGCCTCTCCTGTGAGACTGAGAAAGAAAGCAGCTTTACTTCTTGCTTTCTTTGACCAGTTGTTCCACTTCCTTCATGAAGCGCAGGCAGAGCTCATCCTGCCACGGCAGAGCAACACACTGAACCGCCACAGGTAGACCCTCACCACCAGTCACTGCCTGAACACAAAACACACTCCTGTCACTTAATGCTCAGCAGCTGAACGCACCACAGTCTCCTTCATCCACCTACTGTGACAAAAAAAAAAACTATAAATATTGAAGTAATAATATTATTTCTACTTCAACATGCACAGATGAGTAATAGGGAACATCAAACGAGTGCTTACACCTCTAATAAAGTCTCACATGTGTCAGCTCTTTTTATACAAATATAAAAATAGGGATATGTACTGATAAGTGATCAGAATTATAATATTTCTGGATATCTGAGTTAAAACTGAATCGACTGGAGTCAAAATCAATACGCAGCACTAATTTTATGGAGAAATACGAATGTAATGTAATGAGTTGTGTAACAAATTGGCTTCACCTGGGAATAATTAAGTAATGTACTGGATGGCCTGGCCTGACACAACGTGTTAGTAAATCTGGCTCTATGTTCTCACTCAGTCTTATCTCACTGGTACATGTTGCGTAGAGACCGTGCCAGCAGCTTAGAGGGACCATTGTTCCAACTCATACTTGGTAATCTGTATCTTTTTAAACACATCTTCGCTTAGTTTTCCAAATAAACTGACCAGTGGACAAAAGTTTCACTTCCAGACACACACGCAAAAGGCTCAGAGTTTCCACCTCTTAACCACAGTCTTCTTACTGCACCCTTCTTTACAAAAATCTACTTTATGCCTTTTTAATGTTAAAACCCAGTTTGTCCTGAGACAGCGTTAGTAAATCTGGCTCTGATCTCACTCAGTCTTATCTCACTGGTACATGTTGCCTACCTCTTTGAAGAGTTTGTCCCACATGTCCTGATAACAGCCCTTATAGTGCTTGAGTTCCTCCTCATCCTTTGTGGTCACTGTGGAAACAGTGACTACACCCGCAGGAAAGGTAAGGAGATTGTAGAGTGCCGTGTAGCTGGCAGCAACTGAAAGTGTAGAAAACAAAAATAAAGAAACATAAACACCATTCTTAGCCTTTAAAAATGTTGTTGAATGTTGATGTTTAAAGTGTTCACATTTTAAACATCTTTAAAGTCCTTAGATTACAGTGTTTTAAAAACAAAGTGATAGATACAAAAACTAAGTTGTCTGTCATACTGAGTGAATCATACCTGAGGTTTTACCACAGTATAAGAAGTTGTAGGCTGGTCCAGTCACAGGACACAGCAGCACATCAATGTTGCAGCTCCTCCAATGTGCTATTGTCTCATGAATGTAGTCCTAAAGAAAACACAGGAAATCTCAATTTCATCTTTAGACTTTCATACGTGACCATGCATCATCAGCTGACAGTACCTCAACAGCAGCATGTTGCTTCCACAGCTCTGGAACAGATCTAAAAATGAAGCAGAACGTTTGGATATAATTCCTAGCACGTGGAAATGTAACAAAGTACCTGAGATTCAAGCACAAATGAACAATTTCAAGGATACTTTCTCACCCAACTCCACAAAGAGCATCAAAGGTGGCAGAAACACGAGGAAACTGCCAAAAGAAGAAGACAAACTGAGGTGTAAAATTTATTTTCAAACCAATCTCTAAATTAATATGTTTCGGTCACAGAATTAGAGGACTCACCACGGGTTTCAGCAAGAATGAAATGGTTTTCTTCAACCACTTGGGAAAGCCGTAAGGAAAAACCTGAGGCTCCAGAGAAGGGTCCACAGGTCCCCCTTCCCTAAAATGAAAGAGATCATTGGCACAGGAGAAAACAGTCTGTTCAGAGACACTGAACTGAGAATTACTGTAATGGGTTCAAAAAGAACCACAACCCCATGTTGTTCATAAAGACAATGGCAGCATGGTGATGTTTAGTGGTTAGAACTAAAAAGAAACAAAATCTCTAAATGTTAGATGATGAATCTATGAAGAATAATGAAGTTTGGAAAACAAATGGTAATAACTGACTTATTAAATGGAATAACTCACAGTTTTTGTAGCAGGGTGGTAGCTCCATCTGCTAAAACACCCTTTATAAATAGTTCAGGGAAAATTTGATCCATCTTCAGTGGACAGTAAGGGACGAGCTAAAGACACAAATATCAACACTGAGGACCCATGACTCATATCACATACGTGGCTTGACAGTGATCCTAGTGTGTGTGGTGACGTCTTACTGTGTGCCCTGCTTGCTCTAGCAGAGCTTTGACCTCTCTGACGCCTCGGGCCATGCTTGGAGATGGATGCGTGTAGCCATCGCTTTCATAATAACCAATCCTTAGAGGTCTGGAGCTTCTGTATATCTAAAAGTCAATCATTTTTACTTCCTCAGTCAATTAAACATAATCAGTTTGAATTGATTACAGCCTGTAAAGTTAATTCTGTATCTCAGGAGATTAATAACAGGTGAGGTAAGAGTAATATAAAGTGAAGCATTAGTAAAAACTATGTATCGGCTTAATTTGTAGCTTTTAAACAAAAGAATAATCATTAACAGATTATATGAACCTCACAGTACAGGACACACCTCCATGTTAAAAGGTAATGGTGGAACAGTGGGGTCCAAAGAAAACATGTGGTCACAAAGAAGTGCCTGCATGCACAGAGCCAGGCTGTCCACATCTCTTGCCATGGGTCCAGGAGATGACGGCACTAGTTTCATACGAAATATAAAGCAGTGACTCAAATATTTGAGACAGTTTGTGTCTGTGAAATATTGCTATACAGTGGTTATGTAACTACATTTACTTTATATGTAAAGTACATATGTTTCTTACCTGACTTTTGCCCTCGATAAATTGGACGAAGCCCCTGTAAACTAATCATTACCCAAAAGTGTTAATAAAGCTTAACTCAGCAATGTATAATAAATTTATAAAAACTGACTGAATGAGACCCACCTGAGCCGTGCTGCAGTTGGTTTGAAACCACAGATTCCACAGAAGGATGCAGGAATACGGATACTGCCACCTATATCAGTGCCTATACCAAGCAGGGAGCCCCCTCCCCCGATGAGAGCCCCCTCCCCACCAGATGAACCTCCAGAGGTCTTCTGGGGGTTATGAGGGTTCACAGTCTGCCCGTAGATAGGATTCCTGCAGTCATAGCTGTCAACAGACAGTTAATGACTCGTTGCATATTATTTTCATTCATATTTTCATTATTTGCACATTTGGAATGGACAAAGGCAACTTAACACATGCACACAGTTTTAAATGTGCTGTAGATTTTTATGTGAGTAATTAATAAAAGATGTACTTTAAAAGAGCTTGAGGCAAGTTGGTTCTCACAAAGGGAATAGCTCCTTGTTTCTTCAGGACTTGAACAAGCACACTGTCCTTTTCAGCGGGCTGGTCCAGGTTAATGACCACACCACAAGAACAGTCATGATTCTAGTGTTGGAAAAAACAAAGATGATAATGTTACATCAAATACCTGAGCGATGATGCTCGCGAATACTGTACCATACTTATAAATACTGATGGGAAATACTTCAATACTCCCAACCCCCAAAGGGGCCATGGTCGCCCCGGGGCTCACGGGGTTGGGAAGCGTATCTGTAACCGGAAGGTCACTGGTTCGATCCCCCAGGGCAGCTGTGGCTACAACTGTAGCTTGCTTCCACCAGTGTGTGAATGTATAGTGGCATTGTAAAGTACTTTGGGTGCCTTGAAAAGCACTATATAAATCCAATCCATTATTAACTGTAACTGATATTTGCATTGCATAACCTTTGTAATACCTTAAATGCAATATTTTCTTTGATGCTAACTGGAACTCCGTACAAGAGACCATCCTTGTTGGAGCCAACAGTTGTCAACTGGTCCAAACTCTCCAGCAAAACTTCAGTGCAGCAGTTCAGCTTTTTGTTTACAGCCAGAGTCTGTTGGAAAGGAAACATCATCATCTCCATCACCTTTGTAAAATATTAAACTCTTGTTGGAAACACAAACATTACTTGACACATCAGTCTGTGTTGCTTATATGAATATTATTATCCAGTGTGTCTAAACTTTAACTGTAATAAGACACAATTATGTGTAAAAAGAACTAAAAAGCAGTGAGTTATAAGCAGGGGCGGATCTATAAGGGTGGCATGGGGTGACAAGTGCCACCCTAAAATGATCCCTTGTCACCCCAAGTGCCACCCCAGTTTTGAATATGACAGTGTTGTTTATTAAAATAAGATAGCATTAACAGTTTGAGCGTAGTTACAGTCAACAGTGAATATAAATGCTAAAACTGAATATATTGCATAGTGTTCCCCTCCTGCACCATTAACAAATGGTTCAGCCCATAGCAGGATCGGTTTGTCTTGTTTTCAGTAGCAAGCGATGCTTATGATTGTGCCAGAGCACATTTTGAACAACACCATGGGAATTTCGGATTTTACACAGGTGGGTGGATGTTACACTCTGTAAATGGAAGGAAGGTGAGTGTTATTAACCCTCTGTGGTCCACGGACACGCTGCACCTCCAAATCACATGACTGATGTAAGCTGACATAGCAACAAGCTGCAGCCACGCTGAGTCTCTATTTCAGCCCACATTGAAAGTTCAGACTTCAAAGTTTTTTCATTTTAATTACAGGCCAGTAAATCCAGATTTATGATAATATATATCAGCCACACTTTTTTCTAAATACTGTTATCACGTTTTTGTGTGTGTGTGTTTTAAGCGTTTTCTAAGGACAGCGCGAAAACAGTAAAGAAAGGAAGAAAAGCCGCCTCTTTCCTATAGGTGGAAAAATGTACCATGTCGACCAATTAAAAAAAAGTCAACATGTGGGATTTGGTTGTTTAGGAAGAGGGAAAAGTTTGGGGAGTGACGGTAACGGCAGCGAGACAGAGCGAGAGAGAGTTTTTAGATGTGGGAGATTTGTGACGTTTAGTGTGGAGTGTATACTTACTGTGTTGTGTAGTCGTTTTGTTTTGTGTGTCAGTGAGGGCACTAATGAATGTCACAAAGGCACATTTGCCATTAAGTAGAAAACCAGCGGAGTGATACACCTCCTGTTGTCAGGCCTGCAGGTTTATCCCTGTGCTGTTCTGTCTTTTGGTGGACAAACTTTTTTTTTTGTACTGGCACACATCATTTGTGGGGCATCTTATTGCAACACCTGATTGTTCTCTCACTTTAGTTTTAGTAATACTTTTAAATGGTTGTAGAAAATGAAAAAAATAACAGCAGGTGTATTGGCTGCATTTTTAGATAAATAGTTGTATATGTTTACAAAATGTACAATTTATATTTGTTTTTCAAGTTATAAAAATTTACTCAATGTGTCTGGGGGGTTTTTTTTACAGTAAAAAACACTAGTAGGATTTTAAGTTCTTTGTGTGATTTCAGATCAGTAATAGTACTATTAATAGTAATAGTAGTACTAATGCAGTATGTCAGTGAAAAAACAACTAAACTCAGTTCAGCTGAAAAGAATGACACCAAACAAGGCAAGGGGGAAAAAATTAAATGAAACAATTTGAGGGTGAAATACAAACGTAAACTCAAAAGGAGTCAAAAGTCGCCGGTTGTATTTCAGACCTCAGTGGGTTGATCCAACAAATCATGAAAAATTAGGTTTACATTTTTGTTCATGACAGTGCAGATTTCTGACATTTTGTGTAATTTAAGCTGTAACAATGTGACTGTTTTCTAACAAAAAACAGTGAAACTTAAGTTAGACTTGTGTTTGTAAACGAACCACCCCATGTTGTGTAGCTTTCTGGATTTTATACTTATTGGGCTACATATTTATTTATTATACAGGCTATACAGTACATAAGATCAAAACTCACATGTTTTATGTAACTAATGTGTGTAATTATGTGGGCTACAGACAATAATTAAGTTATAGACTATATTTATATGAAAAACGTGTATACTTACTGCATTTGAATCATTTTAACCATATGTAACCACCTGCATGTGTGTTTGGGGGGGAAAAAAGGCTTTGATTTTGCCACCCCATTTGATTTCTTTGCCACCCTCATGCCACCCTAAGAAAATTTCTCTAGATCCGCCCCTGGTTATAAGTAGGAGCAATGTCAAAAATAAATAACATTTGGATAAGCCTGACTAATGTAAATGATTACTTAGTGTTAAAATTAGCTTTGCTGTATTTTATCTGTTATGAGAGGTTTGTGTCATGCTGGATATTGAACCTTTTCCATGTAAGAGTAAAACACATCCTCGGGGCGCAGTAAACCTTCGTTCAGCTGCTGTGTCAGCTCAGACAGGGAGAGCGTCAGGATCAAAGCAGAGTCAGTTGTCGGATGCTAGGAGACACAGACCCACACAGAATCATTATGTTATTATTATTTCTTTTAAAGGCTGCAACAAAGAGACGCAACCACATCCATGTACAGATTCAGGATTCTTCCTTCCACTTTTTTTTTTACAAACTTTCTCAAACACAGCAATGAGTTCACTGCACTTAAACGGTTTGCACAGTCCTAACTTTCATTTCCATGCTCAAGCATGGAGACTGGAGATGGCACAATACCACTTTTTTTATATCCGATACCGATACCGAATCCGATATAGTGTGTTTTTTAATCAATAAAACGTTTTTTTAATATCTTGCTGCATTTTGTATAAGTTTATACTCAAGTTTAAATAAATAACAACACTAAAGCTATTCTGTTATACCTGTATATAAAAATACACTGCGCCCAAAATATTTCATAGTTCAGCAAAACTGATCAATCTAATAAACTTAAACCTGCTCCATCCTCCCTATTCTGGTATTTTAAAGAGTACTTAGCAGAAATATTAAGCAACCCAACTAATAGGCTTGCAAACTCCCAGCAAAAAAAAAAAAAAAATAGGGAACCACCCCCCACCCTCCACCTCATGATGCTTAATGGATGTAATCAAATTTAATTTGATGGAGGGGGAAAATGCACAAAAATAATTTTTTTTTCAAGAATAATTAAATAGATTAAATTAAATAGATTCAACATCTTTCTTCAACAGAATTGCAGACTGCACAGATGGTATCTTCCCAAAGGAAAAAGTACTATAGCTTACTAGGGTATATTAGACTCAACAGTTACTATATACAGTAATGGACTTCTATATATTTTACATCAGATTAAAACTTTGGGTGTAAGAGTCAGATAATTATTTATTAAAAGCTCGACATTTTAAATGAGAATAAGAAAGAAAAGTATGTCTTTGTGCCCCCTTTTCCCTGTTCATGCCCTATCGGCCCCCCTGGCTAAATTTTGCTAGATCCGCCCCTGACAGCGTCAGCTACGTAGAAAACGATCCTGGTGTAGAAAGTAATATTAAATAAATTCTAACAACAGCTTATCAAGCTTAAACGTGCTGCTGTTGTTCAGCCGCTGGTTTCCTGGTTACAGACTTGCTACAGAAAAGCCGATCAGCTGATCATTAAGCAGTTTCACCATCGAAGTAGCAGCAGGAGAGAGAGAGAGAGAGAGAGGCAGTCCCTCCATATATCTGTTGTTAAGCTTAACGTGGGAACGCTTTACAGACATTCAGAGATGAACTTACACACTTGCCGATATCTTATCCAGTAATTTGGGTCAGTATCGGACTGATACCGATACGTAATATCGGATCGGTCCATCTCTAATGGAGAGTGCCAGTAATTGCAAAGTGCCAGTATTTTGGTATTTAATGACTACACCTCTGCCAGGTTAAACTAAAAGCAGATCATTAGCTGAGATTTCTCAAAAAAGACAAAGTAGAAAACCCCCCAAACCTCTGAACTCTCACCGACTGTTTGTACCGGAGCACCGCCTGCTCTGCCCGCTGCAAGCTTTCGTCTCTCCTCTTTCTGGCTGTCTTGATCTTTTCCTCTGCCTGTCGGAGGCTGTTGGACTTTTTCACCCGCACAAGCAGGTATCCCACAATGCAGGCGACACCAGTGAGTAGAGCCGCTGTCCAGTTGTCCATCTTCACTCTCTTAATAAACAGTTCACTGTTCTGCATGGCTTTCGTCTTTGCCCTGTGGCTGCAAAATGCAAAAATCCAAGTGGACCTAAAGTCAGATGTTTAAACACATGACAGGCTTGTCTTGTTTTAGGCGTGGTCGTGTTGTGCATGTGTAATGTTACATCCTGTGAGGCTGTGGGAGTGTGTGGGCGTGGTGTTGTCCTCTCCCTCTCCTCCTCCTTCTTTATTGCCCCTCCCCTGTCTCTCTCTGCCCCTGCCCTCTCCTATTAGGGCACACGTGCTGCTCATCTGCCCTCGTTGACCACCAATTACCCTCAGAGGAGATATAAGCTGGAGATGAGCAGTGTGGAGGTAGGAGAGGCTTCTGGTGGATTTGATCTGTGCTGGTCAGTGTGTGACTGGGCTAGGTGTGGAAAAGGCCTGCTGTGTGTGGAAAAGGCCTGCTGTGTGTGGAAAAGGCCTGCTGTGTGTGGAAAAGGCCTGCTGTGTGTGGAAAAGGCCTGCTGTGTGTGGAAAAGGCCTGCTGTGTGTGACCAGCCCCACTGTGCGTGGCTCTTTGTGAGTAGTTTTAACTGAGCGGTGGTTCTCCTTAAGTGACGGCGGCCTCCATTATTTTGTTTGGCCTGTCTGGTTATTGTTAATAGCAGCGTTGCTGTCTTTTTCTGTTGAAGCCTTATAGTTGTTTTCTTTGTTGAGTGGTCACCAGCTCTTTGGGTTGACCTGTCTGATTTATCCTTAAAGCAGCGGTGCTGTCTCTTTTTGTTGTTACTATTTATGATTATTGAGGCAATTGATTATAATAAAGATATTTTGTGTTAACTACCTCTACCTGGTGTTCTTTTCATTTCAACCCGGATCCAACTGTTACTGCCCTCCATCCTCATCGCCTAGATTTTATGCGGGGACGTAACAAAGTGGGGGCTCGTCCGGGATCGGAATGAAAGGAATTGAGTTGTTTACAAGTGTGAATAGATGTTTGTGTGTTGTTTGAGGGTCATTTGACTAGCTGCTGCTCTCCCCGGCTAGCACAGGGGAGTGTCTAGCTGAGCATTTGCTCTTCCTTCGGACATTCGTTTTTTGTTTTGCCTTTGTTATTTTCGGAGCAAACCCGGGTGGGGATTAATTCTCTGTTGGGGGTAGGCTTTTCGGTGCCTTTGGCACTTGATGATTTGCCTTTAAAGTGGCCTCGAGCCTGGTACGCTCCAGAAGCTAGGTCAGGCTAAATTTGGAGTAGGCAGGACTGGGGGGAGTGTGGGCAGAGTTTTAGTTAATGGTTGACTTGACACAACACATTTTATTTTGCCTGTTTCTGTTTTTGGTTCAACCCGGATCCAACTGTTACTGCCCCCCATCCTCATCGCCTAGATTTTATGCGGGGACGTAACAGTAATGATAAGAGCAAATACTTGTTTGCCTAGTATCATGTTTTATGTTGTTAATGTTCCTAGACTGTAGGGGGAGCTAGAGAGCCAGAGGGAGTTACCTCGGAGTAGACTGTGATGGCGAAGCTTTGTTTACATGTGAACCACAGTTCGATAAAATACCTTCTCTTCAAGTAATGGTGTCATTCAAAGAAACTACCTTAGCTTCCCTAATCTACATGCACAGCAACATGGCCATTCATTTCAATAATAACCCACATTCTAAGATGTAAACTTTATTGTCATCTCCGCTACAGTCCAGTATATAGAGAGAGGAGACGACGAAGCTCCAGTTACATCAGTGCAAGTAAACAAACAATAAATATAAGAAGAGTAAGAAAATAAATATACACTTTAGGACCAGGGGTAAAGGGATCAATAACAATTTAAAATTTATGTTTTATATTTTAATGATTTAAAGTCTCACACACAACCTGTGGAACAGGGAGGGAGACCTGCTGCTTCCAAATAGAGCACATTTTATTCATAATGTTGTAAATTCAAGCCCATTATGTATTCATGATTTGAATCCTGGGTTCAAAGCCAGAGGGAGTGTTCGCCCAGGTCGCCTAACAGGCTAGGACCGCCACTGACTGTCAACAACGACGCAACACAAGAAGAAAATCACTACAGCCCACCCAGTGCTGTACAAAAGAAAGTGCGAAAATGACCCACCACCTGAGGTCCCAGGCCACTGGCACGTCCGTTCACCGAAATAAAACACAGAAATACGTTAAAAGAATAAAAGGACACTGAGCATCCGGCTCGCTACAGATCATAAAAAACTAAAACCAACTTTAATAACTTTAATAAAAGAAATCACACACGCGTGCACACGCACACACACACACACCATACTGGAAGGCTTATGCCCCACGAGTCAACTACAACTCGTGCTGGTAGTAATTGTCCAGGCCTCGATCACAAGCCGGTCTGGCTCCCCACAGGCTGAGATCGGCAACTGAGGCAGTTTACGGTTCCCAGCACGACACTCGGGCAGAGGATCGCTCCAGCCCGATCATAGAGGCGTGGGTACAAGCAACAATCCAGAATAAAATAAAATAAAACCAGGCGAACCAGAAAAAAGTAAGCCTACAGTTTCATGATGAGAAAAGACAAGACAAGACAGCAGGCTCCACCGAGGAGGAGCCCTCACAACAGCAGCTGGGAAGGCGTTTCACTCTTCCGATTAAGATCGGGCAGTTTGCCACGGAGATGTGAAGGCAGCAATCAGGGGCGATTTTAGCCCAGTTTTGGAGGTGCTTCAGCAGCCCCAAAGATGTCTTACTTTTTTTGAAAATATTTGCTGTTTGTGGGACACACTACTAAAAGTATAAAAAGCATACACTCTAAAAAGTAATTCATCAGGCCTTTTACCACCACTTGATTAAATCCATGTGTCATGGAACGGACATATTATAGTTGTTTAAGAAGTGTTACTACCACCTAGTGGTAACTAAGCAGAATGTCTTTTTTGTAGAGGAAGTGGTCTACAGGAAGTAGTGTGCTCTTTAGCTGCTGCAGTGACAGCATGTAATCCGATGGCAATCTCTGCAATCCTGGTGTTAAAGTCCACAATATCGGCTTCATCCGTAAGTTCCTATACATTTAATGTGTATTAGTAAGTTTTGACATTGTTTTGAGTTAAATCATATGGAGGCAGGTAGATGCTTGTATGTTTTCAGCAGATGCTCCATCTGTGGTTGTGTGTTTTTCACTAGAGCAATGTTATTCTCCCAGTGTAATGGAACATGTCTTCATTGTGTATTTTGTATTCTTTTTCTTTGTACAGTTTTACAAAAAAGAGAGAGAGAGAGAATTTATTTTCATCATTAAATCCTGCCAAACACAACAAGCGGCCTGTTTCTTGGAGGATGAAGTGCTGGGAATAAAGATTGTTAAGCTAGCTGTATAGCTGAAATTACGTTGCCTGCAACAAACTTTAGTGAGGACAGCATACCATGGCTGCAACATAAAAATTCTAATTTATTGATTAAGATAGACCTTCTAAGTTGCAAACTTTATTTTTTTGGGTTGTGTTGAACTAATAATGTTGGTAATTACATTAAATTAATTTTATATGTAATTTGAAATTAAATCCCAATGTTAGTTGGTTCAAAATAAAATTCAAGTTGTAATTACTTAAAGAAATTGAATAGATAACTTTTTTTCCCCCACTGTAACTTCTGATTTCAAATTCCCTCCCCTACCGACTTAATTAGCCCGGGCAAATTCACACATGTTGCGTTGCATGGTGCAAGCTTTTGTAAAAGACATTTCAAGGTAAGTAACATTTCATTTACAAATAACAGTTCTACCAAAGCAAAGCATTTGTGCTAGTCACCTGTAGTCGATTTGTGTATGATGCTCATACAGATAAGAAAATACTTTGCATTACCACATGTAGCTAATGCTACATGTGGTAATGCGGTGTGGTATGTGGTATGCTAATGCATCTTAAAGTAAGTATTGTTCTTGATCCTAAGAGCTGTAGCTATCTTTGTTTTTTTTGTTTGTTTTTTTAAAAATCAGACTGTGTGAAATATTGTTAATGTCATTCCAATAGCATTATTCTAGTATAGGCTATGTGAATCTACTTAACATTAAGACTTTATGTAAGCAGTTAGTATAGTGTGATAATCTAGAGTCATTAGTGCTTTGTTAAGTTGGGACACATTTTTTACAAAATGGGCTGGGAGTGAACAATGTGTAAATTCGAAACCTCTGCAAAAACAGGGTTGCTAAAACGTTAGAGATTACACCACGGTCATGGTGGGGAAGTCTCCCTTGTCTTCACCAAGATTGTTTTTGTTCCCTCAAAACTTGGGGTAGCCTTAGATCACATCTATCCTCTTTAAATAATGTATTAGAGCATTCATCAATGCAATATAGCTAATAGTGTGCAAGGTTTAATTCTTCTGTTTGTGTGGTCTACAGATAAAGGAGGAGTTCAGGAGAATAACCACTGTAAGTGTAACCCATGACTGTATCCCAATTCAGGGTCTGCAGCCTTAAAGGCCACATTTTAAGGCCGATTACGCCACCGCGACGCGACGAGGGCTGTCCCAATTCGAAGGCTGCTCGAAATGCGGCCCTCAAATGAGTCCTTAATTTCCCTGAATTTTAAGGACGTGGCGGTGTAGACTTCGTGGCCCAACATATCCCAGAATGCATAGCGCGGTGGTGGGTGCGGATAATTTTGCCGAAAAAAAAAACGGCGGCTGAGGGGCGCCCAAAGAGTAAACTTTAAGTAAGTACTGAATATTATGTCACTTATTTATGTGCAAATGTTTAATAACGAAGAACATTAAAACATTACTGTTGGCCACATGTCGGCAAAGTTATGTGACATTAGTGACGTTTGTACTAACTTGGTTTTAAAGCCTTTACTTTAAAATATACGCCGTCCCATAGCTGACCTTAATCTTACAGAGAATGATCAAAGCTCATGTAGAAACAAACAAACAAATGAACAAAAGATTTTCTCCTTCATTTCTGTCAAACAAAGCTGTATGAAACGTTTCCAGCCGTTAGTATCATGGTTGCTAGGCAACCTGGGCAGCGCGACGGAGGCTAGACCGTCCCATTTCACAAGCCTCGCACTTCTGGCCTTAGCGTTCTTTGAGTACGCGGCCCTTGTGGACCGTTAAGGCTGCGTACTTTAAGGCAGCAGACTCTTGCTGTGTCCCAATTTAGGGTCTGCACGCTTGAAGTACGCGCACTACGCGTACTACGTACGGCGCGTACTATAAGTACGAGAAGTGCGGAAATGAGAGGCTTGTGAAATGGGACGGTCTAGCCCTTCGTTGCGCTGTTCAGGTTGCCTAGCAACCATGATACTAACCGCGAGAAACGTTACATACAGCATTGTTTGACAGAAATGAAGGAGAAAAATGTTTTGTCATGACATCACTTTGATTAGTTGAGTATCTGAGGCTGAGGCCACGGGAATAATAAATATATATGTATAGGCTTTAAAGCCAAGTTAACGCTGTAAGTACAAACATCACTAATGTCACACAACTTTGCCAACATGTGGCCAACAGCAATGTTTTAATGTTCTTCGTTATTAAACATTCGCACATAATTAAGTGACGTCATGTTCAGTACTTACTTTTGACAGTTCACTCTTGGCCGCTCCCTTCTGCCGTATTTTGCTGCAAAATTATCCACACCCACCGCCGCGCTATGAATTGTGGGATATATGGGACCACGAAGCGTGCACCGTGTCACTACCCGATCCGTACCGGAAACCCGATCGGTACCCCGCATGCGCAAATCTTACGTCACTTCCTCTATTTGCCAACATTGCGACACTCAATATATTTGAATGATACGGTTAGCGCCCAGTTAGCTCCTAGCATTTCTCAACAGCTCTGCCTCCTTTTCGACTACCGGGACATTTAAACAATGGATAATCCGTATACAAACAAATTCATGCTTTTCTCCTCAACAGAGAGCGTTCCCCGATTGAACAACAGCGCCGTAAAATAAGAAGAATGGCGCCTAATTACAGACTTAATAATATTGACTTAGCAATGTGTCACGTGAAGATTCAGCAGCCAGATTAAGTGTTTACTGACAATTGACAGTGATAGCGGACATCACCACTATTCCAGTCAATCCTCTCCACACAGACAAGCATAAACACACTCGACTATCACTAAATCAAATTTAACACACGTTTGTAATGACGCCAATTCAGTTTACAACAGGATTCATTCGCTCGGTCAGCAGGTGGCAGTATCCTCGTACACTGGGGAGTAAACTGCCATTAAACGAACAGAAGAAGAAGAAAACATCTGCACATGCGCGGTACGGATTGGGTAGACCCGATTTGTACGGTCCGACTTTGCACATGCGCAGTAAGGATCGGGGAGTCCCAATCCGTAACTATCTTTTTATTTTTCGTTTTTGTCTACATTGTACTGAAATGCTTCATTATTGCAAACATTTTAAGATATACTTATTATTCTTAACATTTTAACAGATACTCTGACCCATAACTATCGTAAAACGCTACGACCGGAAGTAGACACCTTTCGCGCATGCGGGGTACCGATCAGGTTTCCGGTACGGATCGGGTAGTGACACACCGGACCACGCTTGATATTTGGGGAAATCGACGGCGCATTTGGAGTATGCATTTGAAGTACATTTCGAATTGGGACAGCCGTCGTCGCGTGGCGGTGACGTAATCGCACTTGAAATGCGTACTTCAAGCGTGCAGACTCTGAATTGGGACACAGCATCTGAATTGGGATACAGCCCATATCAACTACTTCCTGTCACATGACCCACGTCAGCTGATTTGAGGTCCCTCTCCTGATTGGCTCCTTCCACGTCGCGGCAACTCTGAAAACCGGCTGTGGGGGGATACTTCCGGGTTCGACTCCTGCTGTGGCTGTAAGCTTAAGAACGGCGTTGGAAAACAAAGCGTTTTCTTCCCTCAATTCATCTATAAACTCATTTCACCTCAGCGGTAAGTGTCCTTAATATCTACCAAAAACAACCTTTTGGTTGTCAGTAAGCAGTCGATCGTTTTTGCGATTAAAAAAAATGACTTTGTTCGGCGGCGTTCCCACCGCGAGCAGAACTCAGGTTCAAAAACCGCTGTTTTTGAACCGCACTTTAATGGGCTTACTTTGAAACAAAGTGCGATTGAATGATTATTGGTATGTGTTGCCTTGAATTCGGCTATGCTGTCTGTTAGACAGTTGTTTTTCTTTATTGTTGTTTTTGTATTTGTTTGTAGCGAACGCTACTGGAATATATAGATTAAGCTACGTAGCCAAGATAATTAATAATTTAACTGTTGAACATTTGTGACTGATGATGATGATGATGATGATTCATGATTTGCATTGTTACATAGACTTGCAGAAAAATGTATTTGTTTAATTTGTTTACCGGTAAACTGAATCGAACCTGATGTGCTAATGGACATTTTTCTGACCTACAGTTCAGGCTTTTTTTTTTTTCCCCCTTTGATTGATCTTCTTCATATTGAAGTGGCGAGCCGGTAGGACCATTCTTTGTTGTTTTCCCCCACTTTGCCGTCTTTGGATTACGTATGTGCAGATGTTTTCTTCTTCTTCTGTTCGTTTAATGGCAGTTTACTCCCCAGTGTACGAGGATACTGCCACTTGCTGACTGAGCGAATGAACCCTATTGTAAACTGAATTGGCGTCATTACAAACGTGTGTTAAATTTGATTTAGTGATAGTCGAGTGTGTTTATGCTTGTCTGTGTGGAGAAGATTGTTGGAATAGTGATGATGATGTCCGCTAACACTGTCAGTTGTCAGTATAAACACTTCATCTGGCTGATGAATCTTCACGTGACATATTGCAAAGTCTGTATTATTAAGTCTGTAATTAGGCACCATTCTTCTTATTTTACGGCGCTGTTGTTCAATCGGGGAACGCTCTCTGTTAAGGAGAAAAGCGTGAATTTGTTTGTATACGGATTATCCACTGTTTAAATGTCCCGGTAGTCGAAAAGGAGGCAGAGCTGTTGAGAAATGCTAGGAGCTAACTGGGCGCTAACCGCATCATTCAAATATATTGAATGTCGCAATGTTGGCAAAGAGAGGAAGTGACGTAAGATTTGCGCATGCGGGGTACCGATTGGGTTTCCGGTACGGATCGGGTAGTGACGTTGCTGCCAGAGCGATGGTGGCTGAGACGGAGCAGAGCAGAGGTGGAAGTGCCTGGCTTAAAACAGGACATATTAGCTGCATTTAACTTTCAGTTACTCTTTATATAGTTATGTAGGAGTCAGACCATGTTTCTTTTAACTGAAAAACATTACACCAGGTAACCTGCTGTGTTGAAAATGTGTTTTCCGACGATGTTTGCTCTGTAGTAAAATTAGCGATATTTGACTGCCCTGTTGCTCTCATTGAAATGTATACAGCCTTTTTAAAATCTAAAACTTAATATTGTCCGTAGCCTGCTGTTGTTACCACTGTCCTGTTTGAAATGTAATGAGAGAAACTGGTTATTTTGTCATATGTGCATGTGCCGATATTGAACCCAAGGTACTAACTAGCTAACTGACTGGATGCCCATTTACCTTATAACTCCGTGTGTGTGTGTGTGTGTGTGTGTGTGTGTAGATTGTCAGTCCAAAGAGGGAGAGAGGAAAGAGGGGAACATGAGGACAAAGTACAAGATCAGGAAGTACCAGGTAAGAAAACAGACAGGGAGTACTAACAGGCAAAACAGGAACTGTTAAACTGGCAAAGAAAAAGAAAGACAAACAACCAAATTTACTCATACAATCTGGACGTTGTGTTCTCCCTATATTAAAGCTGCTATACAGAATCTGCAAAACAAACTGGGTTGTCAGCCCTGGCACTGCATTACCATATTGAGCTTCAGTCATAGGTTAAAAGAAAAGAAAAAATCTGCAGAGCCATAGTAGTATCTGCAGTAAAGATCTTTTCATACATTGTATACATTGTACCAAAGGCCAAGGTGTCTCCATTTTCTAATAATATTTTGTATATTTCAAGGACTCTTCTATTTTTGGAGTGTATTTTTTATGTATCTGTGTTGTATTATACATACGTGAATCATTTCCCCCCAGTAATTAAGGTTAGGATATGCATTTTTTTTTTTTTTTTTTTACAATTCCAATCCATTCTTCTTTGTTAGCATTTAAATAACCTTGATCAGATTTGATGGTTTTGTTACAGACTTTTCAAAAAAGTGTTTTGCTATTCTTTCAAAAATGTGGGGATTAAATTGTGTTAAAATGTACAAAACAGTGATGTCATGTTTTGTGATGAGGACCCAGGCACAGAGAGACTTGATGAATTTAAACTTATGATTTAATAAAGAAATTTGCAGACTTGCACAGAGAGGGTAAAATTATGATGACTGATAATGGAGATGAAGACAACAGACGATGAGGACAGGGAGGAAGAGGGGTTTAAATGCACCAAGGAGACAGTCAGAGAGAACTCGGGACAACTGGAGGCATTTAGGGATGCAGGGACTGACAGAGATGGGGAAGAAGTCTCATCGTGATGAGTAAAGTTTACCTTGCCTGGAGGGGCAGCTCTCTGGGTGCTCAGCACCCCCAAAGCTCTGATCCTAGAATCGCCCCTGGCAGCAATCAAACCCTAAAACAACAGATAAATATAACCTTAGCCTCCGCTAATTGTGAATGCTAATAAAAGTAGTTTTAACGGCTTACCCCAGGACCGGAGGCGCTGGTGGAGATAACTCGAGCACCTCTCTCCGCAACACCGGAATAAAACAGAAACTGCCGCGCTGTAGCTTTCATATGATCTACTCGCTTGCTGATCAATCCGTTGTGGTGTGCCAGCATTGACTGCTGCTTTTTGCCAAACGGATGAGAGGAATAAACCATATAACTTTATATGGACTGGCGCCACCCTGCAATCAATATGCAGGTCGGTTACTAATTAACCTAGTGGCGCAGCCGAGCGCAAGCGCAGTAGAGCGAGCGAGGGAGAGAGAGAGAAAAAGAAAGGCGAGTAGCCCATCCGGCTACACTTACATACAAATTAAATGCAACTAAATCCCATTAAATTTGTATCACTGTTGACTTAAAAGATTTCTAGTCCAACAACACAATAAACAATATAAAAAGTGTATGTAAATATGAAGACAAAATAATGAAAAACACTTCTTGTAAAGCGTTAAATCAGCGTAACGATTATTTTTAAATGCAAAAAATTGATCAGCCAACATACTGGAAACTGTTCTCCTGAACAACAAACAGCAACTACTGTAGCTGGTGTTATTTAATGTTTTAATTAACGGGCGACCGTGGCTCAGGGGGGTTGGGAAGCGTATCTGTAACCGGAAGGTCACCGGTTCAATCCCCGGGCTCTCTGTCCTGGTCGTTGTGTCCTTGGGCAAGACACTTCACCCTACCGCCTACTGGTGTTGGCCAGAGGGGCCGATGGCGCAATATGGCAGCCTCGCTTCTGTCAGTCTGCCCCAGGGCAGCTGTGGCTACAACCGTAGCTTGCCTCCACCAGTGTGTGAATGTGAGAGTGAATGAATAGTGGCATTGTAAAGCGCTTTGGGTGCCTTGAAAAGCGCTATATAAATCCAATCCATTATTATTATTAACTGTTTTCAAATCAACATTTCATATTTTTATTTTATATATGTATCTGTTACACAATTTAAACTTTAATAACTTTACAACAAATAAAAGCCTCCGATGTAATCCTTTTGAAACTACGTTCACATAACTTTGTATTGCAATTTACATTAATGATATCGGCTGTTGAAGCTAAAGGTGTCGCTCTGCACTGTTGGGTTATTAACCCCTCCACTGCCACGCAGTTTTCTGCTGCTTTTAATCAGCCCTGTGGCCCTTCTGACTTTGTCTACTCTGATACAGAAGACCTTAATTCCTGGTTTTATTCTTGCTGTCAAACTATCTTGGAATCTGTGGCTCTAGATGTCATTTCAAACTCTAAGACTGCTGGAATTGCTACTAGAACTCTACCAAAGAGGCAAAAAGGGAATACTTTGCAAATATTATTTCTTCCAACAGTCATAACCCACTTGTGTTATTTAAAACCATTGAGGCTGTTCTTAATACTCCATTGAATGTCTGTTTGGAAGTTTCTGCTAATATGTGCAATAATTTTCTGATTTTCTTTTTTATAGTAAATGATGTCACCACCAGGGCAAATAGAACTCTTTCTGTCAGCCTTCTCAGTTTTGTATCATCTTCTGCTCAGAATGCAACATTTTGATTATTTATTTATGATAAAATTAAAAAAATATTTTCCCAAAAGTTTACATAATGAATGACATACGACACAAAAGCAAATGTACTAACTCATATCACCATCAATGAAAATAAGTTGGGGGTTTCTAATTATTATTTTACAATAATTTTAATTCAAAGTAATTCAGTGAGTGCTGTCAGGGAACATGTGTTTTGTGCACATTATTTTCGATACCTATTGTTTAATGTTAATTTTCAACATTTTTAAACTTGTGCTAGCACTGTCTCTTTGCCTAATATTGACATGCTTCCAGTTTTCAAGCTTTTAGTGCCTTTTCATGCTTTATTACATGAAATGGATGGTGTTAGGGAGAAATATTTTCATGTATGGTTAAAATGTCCTTTTATACTTCTATATTTTTTGTATTGCAGGGATAAAGGAAAGTGGAATCAGCCATTCCACAACTTGTTGTTGCCAAAAGATGTATAAAGTTCAGGGCCTGTGTGTGTATATGAACAACACAGTTTCATACAGGAGAAACCTTCTTGGCCCTGGCTGTGATAACATAGTGTTCTCTGCAATAAGAAAGAGACTTTATTGTGTCGGTTAAAGCTGATATCAGCATGGCAATAAAACATCCCTGATAACAACTGAGGTAAGGTGTTTTCTCACATGCTAAGATAGTTTACTCTCTTCTGCTTGCAGACTGTAGTTTTCTGGACAGAAGAGATCCATGTATGTGCTGATTTTTGATCATCCAATTCTTTAATAAATACACCAAAAGATGAAGCGTTTTGACTGCTGGTTCCTAAAAGTGGATAAATGATCATGCTAACAATGGTGATAGCAAGACAATATAAAAGACCCGCCTTTAAAATATAAGAACAAAAAACATAAATGCATAATTTTGCCAGTTAACTTTTATTTAACCTTTAGCAAAAAGCCAAAAAAGGTGTCTAGATTAAGAATTCTCCACCATTTATGACTTGATTAGCTTATTATTACAGAAAGTAGTCAAATTAACTTGTTTCCTCTGAAGTCTGCAGCCTCTCCTGTGAGACTGAGAAAGAAAGCAGCTTTACTTCTTGCTTTCTTTGACCAGTTGTTCCACTTCCTTCATGAAGCGCTGGCAGAGCTCATCCTGCCACGGCAGAGCAACACACTGAACCGCCACAGGTAGACCCTCGCCACCAGTCACTGCCTGAACACAAAACACACTCCTATCACTTAATGCTCAGCAGCTGAACGCACCACAGTCTCCTTCATCCACCTACTGTAACAAAAAAAACTATAAATATTGAAGTAATAATATTATTTCTACTTCAACATGCACAGATGAGTAATAGGGAACATCAAACGAGTGCTTACACCTCTAATAAAGTCTCACATGTGTCAGCTCTTTTTATACAAATATAAAAATAGGGATATGTACTGATAAGTGATCAGAATTATAATATTTCTGGATATCTGAGTTTAAACTGAATCGACTGGAGTCAAAATCAATACGCAGCACTAATTTTATGGAGAAATACGAATGTAATGTAATGAGTTGTGTAACAAATTGGCTTCACCTGGGAATAATTAAGTAATGTACTGGATGGCCTGGCCTGACACAACGTGTTAGTAAATCTGGCTCTATGTTCTCACTCAGTCTTATCTCACTGGTACATGTTGCGTAGAGACCGTGCCAGCAGCTTAGAGGGACCATTGTTCCAATTCATACTTGGTAATCTGTATCTTTTTAAACACATCTTCGCTTAGTTTTCCAAATAAACTGACTAGTGGACAAAAGTTTCACTTCCAGACACACACGCAAAAGGCTCAGAGTTTCCACCTCTTAACCACAGTCTTCTTACTGCACCCTTCTTTACAAAAATCTACTTTATGCCTTTTTAATGTTAAAACCCAGTTTGTCCTGAGACAGTGTTAGTAAATCTGGCTCTGATCTCACTCAGTCTGATCTCACTGGTACATGTTGCCTACCTCTTTGAAGAGTTTGTCCCACATGTCCTGATAACAGCCCTTATAGTGCTTGAGTTCCTCCTCATCCTTTGTGGTCACTGTGGAAACAGTGACTACACCCGCAGGAAAGGAAAGGAGATTTTAGAGTGCCGTGTAGCTGGCAGCAACTGAAAGTGTAGAAAACAAAAATAAAGAAACATAAACACCATTCTTAGCCTTTAAAAATGTTGTTTAATGTTGATGTTTAAAGTGTTCACATTTTAAACATCTTTAAAGTCCTTAGATTACAGTGTTTTAAAAACAAAGTGATAGATACAAAAACTAAGTTGTCTGTCATACTGAGTGAATCATACTTGAGGTTTTGCCACAGTATAAGAAGTTGTAGGCTGGTCCAGTCACAGGACACAGCAGCACATCAATGTTGCAGCTCCTCCAATGTGCTATTGTCTCATGAATGTAGTCCTAAAGAAAACACAGGAAATCTCAATTTCATCTTTAGACTTTCATACGTGACCATGCATCATCAGCTGACAGTACCTCAACAGCAGCATGTTGCTTCCACAGCTCTGGAACAGATCTAGAAATGAAGCAGAACGTTTGGATATAATTCCTAGCACATGGAAATGTAACAAAGAAACTGAGATTCAAGCACAAATGAACAATTTCAAGGATACTTTCTCACCCAACTCCACAAAGAGCACCAAAGGTGGCAGAAACACGAGGAAACTGCCAAAAGAAGAAGATAAACTGAGGTGTAAAATTTATTTTCAAACCAATCTCTAAATTAATATGTTTTGGTCACAGAATTAGAGGACTCACCACGGGTTTGAGCAAGAATGAAATAGTTTTCTTCAACCACTTGGGAAAGCCGTAAGGAAAAACCTGAGGCTCCAGAGAAGGGTCCACAGGTCCCCCTTTCCTAAAATGAAAGAGATCATTGGCACAGGAGAAAACAGTCTGTTCAGAGACACTGAACTGAGAATTACTGTAATGGGTTAAAAAAAGAACCACAACCCCATGTTGTTCATAAAGACAATGGCAGCATGGTGGTGTTTAGCGGTTAGAACTAAAAAGAAACAAAACCTCTAAGAGTTAGATGATTTAAGTTTGGAAAACAAATGGTAATAACTGACTTATTAAATGGAACAACTCACAGTTTTTGTAGCAGGGTGGTAGCTCCATCTGCAAATAAACCCTTTATCAAAAGCTCAGGGATAGTTTGATCCATCTTCAGTGGACAGTAAGGGACGAGCACACCTCCATATTAAAAGGTAATGGTGGAACAGTGGGGTCCAAAGAAAACATGTGGTCACAAAGAAGTGCCTGCATGCACAGAGCCAGGCTGTCCACATCTCTTGCCATGGGTCCAGGAGATGACGGCACTAGTTTCATACGAAATATAAAGCAGTGACTCAAATATTTGAGACAGTTTGTGTTGGTGAAATATTGCTATACAGTGGTTATGTAACTACATTTACTTTATATGTAAAGTAGATATGTTTCTTACCTGACTTTTGCCCTCGATAAATTGGACGAACTCCCTGTAAACTAATCATTACCCAAAAGTGTTAATAAAGCTTAACTCAGCAATGTATAATACATTTCCAAAAACTGACTGAATGAGACCCACCTGAGCCGACCTGCAGTTGGTTTGAAACCACAGATTCCACAGAAGGATGCAGGAATATGGATACTGCCTCCTATATCAGTGCCCATACCAAGCAGGGAGCCCCCTCCCCCGATGACAGCCCCACATTATAATAACCCACATTCTAAAATGTAAAATCTAATTAGTTCTCAGAATGTAAAGAATTTATGCAAAATCGCTGCCTTAAAGAAAAGTACAGCTTACTTAAGATTGCTGAGTTAGAGCAACTTATTCATTGTGAGTACACAGCAGTAAGAATAGCTTGATTTTTCTGAGTGAGAAATACTAAATGTTATCCACTGAAATAAACATTTATTGTTCAGCTAAATTAAAAAATAGTTTGTGGTAACTTACGTTTTAACATTTTGCTTGCATACAAATTAAATGCAACTAAATCCCATTAAATTTGTATCACTGTTGACTTAAAAGATTTCTAGTCCAACAACACAATAAACAATATAAAAAGTGTATGTAATTATGAATACAAAATAATAATGAAAAACACTTCTTGTAAAGCGTTAAATCAGCGTAACGATTATTTTTAAACGCAAAAAATTGATCAGCCAACATACTGGAAACTGTTCTCCTGAACAACAAACAGCCACTACTGTAGCTGGTGTTATTTAATGTTTTAAAGGTTTTCAAATCAACATTTCATATTTTTTATTTTATATATGTATCTGTTACAACATTTAAAACTTTAATAATTTCACAATGAACCAAAGCCTCGGATGCAATCCTTTTGAAACTACGTTTAAGCGTCCCATAACTTTGTATTGCAATTTACATTAATGATATTGGCTGTTGTAAAGGTCCAGTTTTGTTTATTGATCTAAGCCTGAGCTGCTATGCGTGGTTTCCAGTAGAGGGCGCTGTCGCTTAGTTAGCGGCAAGCCGCACTTCCAGCTTGTATTTGATTGCTTAGTTGATATTTTATTGTATTTTCTGCTTTGTTTGAGTTCATATTTGTAATAAGCGTCTAAGAAAATGTATTTTGTGTTTTTGTTTACTTTTCACGGTGCATTGGCGCACCTCAGCACTGTTAGATTCTGAATGAATCTCAGTGTAAAAATGAATGCACCCATCGAGGCTCTCTCTATTTCTTCCTTGGTCCGGGGGACTGCTACAGTGAAAACTCGGTCGCTGATTAAAAGACTACTTGCTAGCTGCCATGCCAGATGAGTGCAGCCCATGCCTGTCGAGCTGGGTCCATGTGTCAGCTGTGAGAGATTTCTACACCAGTCAACATCATCATTGCTTCGTCGCCTACCTCCACTTTGAACTCTGATAGTCACTTTACAAAGGTGCAGGTTTTATGCCCATTAAGGACTTTGCTGATAACAAAGTTAACATGTCTGCACACTAATTCAGAGTTACTTGCCTTAAATATTTTGTGGTTTACAGCCTTAAAGGTATACTGCATTGCACTAAGTATTTACAATCTTTAAATTGTATGGGTTTATTCTTCTTGAAAGTAACGTTATGGTGTATCAGCAGGATTTACAGTTACATTTTGTCTAATATGTAAATGGTAAATGGACTGGTTCTTATATAGCGCTTTTCTACTCTGTCCGAGCACACAAAGCGCTTTATACAGCTAATTCATTCACCCAATCACACCCATTCACACAAGCACTTCTAAGCTTAAGTGCTAAGTATCTAACATTCATACACATTCACACTCCGATGGATGCATCGGAGAGCAACATGGGGTTAGTATCTTGCCCAAGGATATTTGGCATGCAGACTGGAGCAGCCTGGGATTGAACCACCGACCTTCTGGTTAGTGGCTGATCCGCTCTGCCACCTGAGTTACAGCCAAACAGATGCTAATCTGTTTATTTATGTGATGTAAACATGTGATGTGAGCATTGTTTCCAAAAAGTTAAAGTAAGTCCAGACGTTATCACATAGAGCAACATACACATTCCAGTAACAAAATGTTGAACCCTGCTGAAGAAGCCGACGACTCAGAGCAACAAGGAGTGAGAACCAGCAATCGGGAAAGGCATTTAACTGAAAAAGGTAAAGAAATGCAAGAATATGAGGCAAAGAAAAATGAGAAGGCATTTAACAAAGCTTATGACACTTGGAAGAAGGCAGCTAAAGAAATCAGAACAAAGCTGAAAACTTTCTGCTCACCTAAAGAACTAAATAATGTCAGTCATGACATAAGAGACAAGCACGCTGTAGTACAACAGCATTATGAACCCATTCGCCGCAGCCAATCCGTGACGCCAGACATTGTTAAGCGAATGGATGCTTGTGCAGTGCTCACAACTGACATTTGTGAAGTTATTGCTAAACGACAGGAAAATATCGATCAGCTCTTTAATGATCGCCTTGAAAAGGAAAGAGTATCGACATTTAGACCTCACAATACTACTCCAGAACGAGAAGAACTTAGCTTAGTTCAAGCCCTTGCCAGCTTTCTTACCCTAAACAGGCTTCCTGTACCTGAGCCCACCATCTTTAGTGGCGACCCCCTAAAGTTTATGGTTTGGAAGGTATCCTTTATGGCACTAATTGGTGACAAACCTCTACCTGTGTGTGAGAAAATGTTGTATCTAAAGAGCTATCTTGCAGGTGAAGCACGAAAGGCAGTGGAGGGATATTTCTTCCGCAACAGTAAGCAGGCATTTGGAGCGTTCTAGAGGAAAGGTATGGCAGCCTATTCGTTATCCAAAGAGCCTTTAGGGCTAAACTCACAAAATGGCCTAAAATAGCTGCCAGTGATCCTATAGCACTGAGGGAGTTTGCAGATTTTCTCCAAAGCTGTGCAGAGGCTATCCCTCAAGTCAAAGGCCTAGATATCCTTATTGATTGTGAGGAAAATCAGTGGATAGTACAGAGATGGAGCCGCATTGTAGTGGAGGAGCTAGACAAAAGCCAAGACTACCCCAACTTTGCTCGCTTTACAAAGTTCATACAAAACGAAGCTAAAGTAGTTTGCAATCCTGTTGCCTCACCATTCCTAATGAACGAAAGGGCATCAGAAGAGCTGCACGTTAAAAGAGCGACATTTTTCATTAATTCATTAATCCCATGCAAACGTACACCTATCTGGAACAACCCTGACATATTACAAAACAATAATATGATAAACTTTCCAGACTGGAGTTGCAAAGCAATTAAATACTTGGAACATATATTGGAAGGAACAGACTTTATTTCGTTCGACAGACTAGTTACACAATATGGGATCAACAAGAAACGATTTTTGGAATATCAACAAATTAAATCCATAGTGAAAAAAGAAATTTAATCCCAGTGAAGCTGAATTACAAACACCACCAAGTGTGGTACAATTTTTTAGTCTAAAACCCCCCAAATTATTGTCTAAAATATACAGAACACTTTCTAAAATAGATGAATCAATATCCCTTCCTATTGCAAAATGGGAAGCAGATTTATCAATCAGCTTAGACCCAAACCTTTGGTCTCAGATATGCTTAAAAACCTTTCAATGGATCAGAAATCCCAGTTTGCAATTAATACAATACAAAATATTACACAGAGTGCACTATACTGGTCATAGGATGTTCAAGATGGGCTGCTCACACTGCACAGCAAATACACCGGACAATTACATCCACACTCTTTGGTTCTGTCCACCAGTTCAGAAATTTTGGCGTGAGATATGTGAAGACTTATCAAAGTGTCTGAAATGGAGTCTGTGGAGTCCCTAGGGATGTTTCCCTGGAGGGCCTAACTCGGGGGATGTGGCCATGACCTGGTTAAGGGCTCTGGGGGCTCTTAGATGGTGTTTTCCTTGTGGCTGCATACAGCGGAGATGGGGGAGGGTCTGTGCTGGCGGACGTTGGTTACTGGCCTGGTAGCCTGGCTGCCCCTGGGTGGGTCCGGGACAGGCGTGGAGGCTTGGGGGTCTGGGGGTGCTCCGCCCCCCCGGTCTGGGGTGCTGGCTGGGCCTTGGGGGCTTGGGTCCTGGCTGTTATGTCGCCGGAGCTGTGGGCGGGTGGGTGCAGGGGGGCTCAGCCCCAGTGCAGGGGATCTCTGGTGCATCGGCCCCACTAGGGGGCTCTCTAACTGGTGGGGAGGTGTATCTCAACATTCTGTTATGCAGACATATGTGTTCTTAAAAGCAATTCTTTGTTTTGCGAGCGGAGTGGATGGCGTTTTGCTTCGCAGTGCGCATTAACAAAGCGGGGATGCTTTTTATTTACATCTAGTCAAAAGTGTTACTAATTGTGTTTTAATCACACTAATTTTATGATTCTGACAAAGTCTCAGCAGACAGTGTTGCAACCATTTTATTTTATAAACGGCACAAATGCGAATTTCTTCTTTTTTTTCTTTTTTTTTTTCTGCCTGTCCCATTTGGTTCTTTAGCCGTCAGAATTGTTGTCTGAAGACCAACAAGGATACCCAATGGATTTATTTTGCCAAATGGATCATCATGGCATTGCCGTATTGGTCCATTTGATCGACCTTTGTTTTTATTATTTATTTTATTTTATTTTCAGTTGTTACAGACGGGACAGACATGAGTGAGGGATAGGAAAGGGAGAAAGAAAGAGGAAGGAAAAGAAAAACAGAAGGGGAAAGGGACAGTGAGAAAGGGGGGGGGAAAAAAATATCTCCGGGATCACCTGTTGAGAGAAAAAGAATAGAAAACAAGCAAACAAAAAACAAAACAAAGCAACATACTATACACAACACCATCGCATTAATCTAGCTAAGTGTAAACAGCAGTAAATACTAAATATTGAATGTTGTTGTGCAGCACGCAGGACAGACAGCGCACAATGTGCTTTGAAGTAGCAGCCAAGAAAGGTGTGATTTAAGTCTACGAACAGTGAACACCTGTGTGCACACCTGTGTGGATCGGCGCGCTTGTATTCAAATGGTTTCCCCATGTAATGGTCTGCAAGAGGATGTAGAGAGCCATAGCTCTGTCCCCCAGGGCATGAAGCAGGCATGGGGGAGATCCAGGCCCCAGACATCCAGAGGCCCCAGAGTGCAAGAGCCCAAGGAGGACCACCGGAGGGGCATCCGTGCCACCTTCATGGGAAGGGCTGAGGATCCCCAGACGAGGGGTCACCCAGTAGCCACCTGGCAGAAACTAGAGGGGGCTGCACCGGCGTGCCCGCCGGCTCCGCCGGCAGCCAGCTGTGCCAGAGTGAACCGAGCCGCAGGCACAGAGGCCAGAGGCCCGAGGGCCCTCCGCGCCCCGGAAGAGGCCTGACCGAGCAGCAGGCGCCAGGCCCCGCCAAGTAGCCACCGGGAGTGAGCTGGCACATGACCTGAGCGCCCAGCCCCGGACACCAAGAACCAACAATGCACCGACCCCTGAGGGCATCAGTCACCGGCAGGGAGTGTGGTGAGGGGAGATAGGCCTCCACACTTGGAGGGCCTGGGAGTTCCCAGAGAGGTGGAGTCTAAGACCCGACCTGACATATAGACACAGACAAACAGGCACACACAGACACAGACATGCATTCCCACCCTCATGCACACATATACAAACACTCAGCACTCACCCAACGTAGGAATAAACGTAAATGGACATGTACACACAATCACACTCCCCAAACATACTCTATACCCCGGGTCCAGGTATCCTCGCCCCCAGAGGGGGAAACGGCACCCAAACCCAAGAGATGTTACCCTTCCCTCCGGGGTGGAGGCAAGCAGACCGCCCCAGGCTCCGCAGCAGCAGGGAGGCCAATCGGACAGCCAGCATCTCTTCCCAGCCCCCCTGCCCCGATGGCTAGCAGAGAACGGGGGTGTGTTAAGACCCCATACCCTCCTCCTCCCGCTCAAGTGTAGTGTTGCTGCGTGTTGCTCTAAAGTGTATTTAAAACAAGGGAGAGCATGGTGCTGCTGCCAGAGAGCAGCAGGTGTTAGCACGGCCCCTCCCGAGAACCCTCAATGTCTACATAGATTTAAAATTGAGAGGTGGGCACCGGCGCCAGAGGTAGGTTTGAATACACAGACCGTCTACTGGACGCCGTTAGCGTGCCCACCCTCAAGGCCCTATATATATATATATATATATATATATATGTGTGTGTGTTATGAGCCCCAAAGCCCTACCTGTGTGGGTGGGTGTGGTGGAGCGGGAAGAGGGAGGCAGCCGGGGATGGGGAGGAAAAAAAGTTAGGGGAGGGTGTCCCTCCCTAGGGCCAGCTCCCCCGCTGACCCCAATAGGCACCCCCGTCCTCTGGTATCCACCAAGGCAAGGGAGCCCAGGCCCATCCAGACCGGGGCCTACGGCAGCAACACCGCCAAGCCCCACAGGACCCGGGGCAGCCCACCCTACCCCACCGCAGAGGAAACTGTACCCACCCCAACATTCAATCATCTCCCAGACTACACAAGACACAGACACCCAGGTTAAGATTATTCTCCACCTCTCCTATGTCTCTCCCCCACCTGCAGAGTGGACTCCTGCAAAGATGGAACAACCTCCCTGCCAGTTGAAGAGCCCCCCGGTTAGGCCGATGCACAAGAGGCCCCCTGCGCCAGGGCTGAGCCCCCGTGCACCCACCCGCCCACAACCTCGGCGACACACCGACGAGGACCGAAGCCCCCAAGGCCCAGCCAGAGCCCCAGCACGGAGGCGAAGCACCCCCGAACCCCAAACCCCCACGCCCGCCCCGGATCCACTCAGGGGCAGCCAGGCCACCAGGCCAGTAACCTACGTCCGCCAGCACAGACCATCCTCCAGCCCCGCTGCACGCGGCCACGAGGGGAACAACCTCTGAGAGCGACCAGAGCCACTAACCAGGTTATGAACACAACCCCCGGGTTAAGCCCTCCAGGGATAACGTCTCTAGGGGTCCTCCAGGTGCCCTAAGCCCATCCCAACCTCCACATCAACCACAATAGCCAAGGCGGGACCAAACCACGACCCCCCAACCCCGCTAGGTGATGGAGCCGATCAAAGGAGCCCAGAGGGATTGATCTAATGTGGTGGCAGAGGCTATATCGAGACTAATGTGATCTATTAGATAGTTTCTATATTGGCTAGAATTAAGATTATTTTTATTTTTCCAGTTCATGAGGACCGTTTTCTTGGCGATGCATAGGGCAGTAAAAACCATGTGGACTGTATTAGTTTCTGTAGTGACATCATCCAAATTTCCCAACAAGCATACTAAAGGGGAGGTTGGAATTTTACATTTCAGACACTTTGATAAGTCTTCACATATCTCGTGCCAAAACTTCTGCACTGGTGGACAGAACCAAAGAGCGTGGATGTAATTGTCTGGTGTATTGCCTTGACAGTGTGAGCAGTTGTTGGCGGATGTAAAGCCCATCTTGAACATTCGATGACCTGTATAGTGCACTCTATGCAGTATTTTGTATTGTATTAATTGCAGATTGGGATTTTTAATCAATTTAAAGGTTTTTAAGCACATCTGAGACCAGACGTTTTGGTCTAAGCTGACTGATAAATCTGCTTCCCACTTTGCAATAGGAAGGGATATTGATTCATCTATTTTAGAAAGTGTTCTGTATATTTTAGATAATAGTTTGGGGGATTTAAGAGTAAGAAATTGAACCACACTTGGTGGTGTTTGTAATTCAACTTGACTGAGGTTAAATTTCTTTTTTACTATGGATTTAATTTGTTGATATTCCAAAAATCTTTTCTTGTTGATCCCATATTGTGTAACTAGTCTGTCAAATGGAATAAATTCTGTTCCCTCTAATATATGTTCTAAGTATTTAATTCCTTTACAACTCCATTCTGGGAAATTAATCATATTATTGTTTTGTAATATGTCAGGGTTATTCCAGATAGGTGTACGTTTGCATGGGATTAATGAAGACTCCGTTATTTTTAGAAACTCCCACCATGCTGTCAGAGAAAAGCTGATGTTGATGCTTTTAAAGCATTCATGTCTTTTGATGTTTGAGCTAATAAATGGTAGGTCTGAAATCTCTAGATCATTGCATAGTGCCTGTTCAACATCTAGCCAGGGCTCATCTAAGAGGGTACATTTTAACCATTCTGAGATGAACTGAAGCCTGTTGGCTAAGAAGTATTGGTGAAAATTAGGCAGATCTAATCCTCCTCTATCCTTGGTTCTTTGTAGCGTTTTTAAGCTGATACGCGGGGGTTTATCTTTCCAAAGGAATTTAGAAATATGTGAATCCAGAGATCTGAACCAATCTTGTGATGGTTTGTTGGGGATCATTAAAAATAAGTAATTTATTTTTGGCAAGATCATCATTTTTATAGTGGCGACCCTTCCCATGAGTGATATGGGTAGAGATTTCCATCTAGTCAGATCGCCTTCTACTTTCTTTAGAAGTGGGATGTGGTTTAATTTAATTAAGTCTGAAAGCTTAGGAGAAACATTAATACCTAAATATTTAATATTTCCAGATTGTAGTGGGGCAGAAGATGAATTATGGAAGGAGCAGTTAATGGGAAGAACTGTAGATTTTGGCCAGTTAATTGAATAATCTGAAACTCTTGAAAACCAGTTTATTAGAGTAATTACCTCAGAGAGGTTGATTTGTGAGTTTTGCAGAAAAAGCAACACATCATCCGCATTGAGACTGATTTTATGTTCTACGTTCTTACATTTTATGCCCTTAATTGTTGTAGCCTGCACAAATGCGAATTTCTTCTGAACGGGCAATGTCAGCCTGTTCACAAGCGTTTCATTTAATAAAACCACTAGTTTTAATTTAACTAGTTTTTACGCATCTACTGGGGTTTCTTTCACGGGTTGATGCGATCATTTTATTTCAAAATCGGGATTTCGGAATGTTGAACTAAGAGGGAGACAGAGCCAGCTAGTTTTTAACACAGTAAATGGTCACAAATAACATTCAGTCCTTTAGAAAATAAATGCTATAAGCAGGCAGTATCGCTCTTTTCAAACTAATCGTCTTTTAATCACACTCATTTTGTGATTCTAATGTCACACCTTGCAGCGATGCAAGCATTTTATTTATTTAAAAACAGATCAAACGGGCATTTCTTCTGTAAGGGGTTTCATGGTTTCAGAGTAGTTTTTAACACAACAGATGGTCGCAAATAACATTCAGCCCTTTAGAAAATAAACGCTACAGTGATACTTCTAAAACCAGTCGCCCAGACCCGCTCCATCTTTTCAACAGCTGGCTAATTGTTTGAATTTGTTAAGGATTGCAAAGGCCCATTGTGGGTATCATTTAATTGTTGTGATTCCTTAGGAAAAGGTAAAAACCGACAGGTGTACCAGTCGGGTGGGGACCCCGCCTACTGTCTGAAGTATCGGTTCATTTGTAATTCCTCGACAAGGTAAAAGCCCCGCAGACGTACCAGTCGAGCAAGGTCTCGCCTATTTTCTGAAGTAGCCTCCAACAGCGGTCCCTTAGGCCTATATTGGCCAGTTACACCGGATCTCAGCAACTGCGTGCCCCCACCCTCATTGTTTTAAACTTGCACAGCAAGGTAATGCTAAGAAGTGTATTTCATACATTGGAATAAATGTATTCTTTTCTATACTTTATAAGTATGAAACTCTAAAGATTTTAAGTTCATGCACATTGTGAAACAAGAATCTAAATCTTTGTGAAACAATGATTTCTATAAAAGCATGTTGTTTATGGGGATAATGTGAAAAATCTTTTGCGGGCTCTAATAATGATCAGTGGTAATTGAAGAGGAAGCTTGAACCCTGGCTCTGGACATTTTCATGACAAGTGACAGTGCAGACATCTGCTAACGAGAGAACATGTTTTATCATCATAACACCTGCGAATTTAAGCATCGTTAAAGTGTCACTTCAGCAATGCTGCCGGGAGAAAGAAGTGTTGACTCATGTTTTTTAATAGAAGACTTAAAACACTAAACTCTCATTTCTGTGGTTATTTTAAGTTTACAGAATATAACATCTGGTAAGACGATGAGTTTTTACTTCTCACTGTCTGTGTTATGTGTATCTATTTATCATGTGTGCTTTGCTCTGTAAACTGTAAAATGTTTCATTGTATTCATGAAATAAACCAGAATTTCAAATATCCGAATCTTTTACGTTTTTTCTGCTTTTGTTCACTCCAAGTTTGACAAAACCCACAGCTCACTAACTATGTGGAGCAATCTCAGTGTATTTAGCTGCTTTTTCCCTAAACACAATCAGTTGGCTGAGAGAAATGCCTGTAGTCATCCAGATTGGTCATTGTGAATGTTGAAGGACATTTGTTCCATAGACACATTACACTAGCGTTTCCTGCACTTAATCCAACACTGCTATGTTCTATTTAAATCCAGATTCCTTTTATAGTTTGCAATGAAATTTGTTAAACCGTTGTTTAATGGGACAGAAGTACAAGTCACTCTTTACTAACACACTGTAGATAAGTTTATTGCTGTTGTTGCTATTACTCAGTAAACAAACAAGGACTCTAAACTCAGAACAGAAAGATACAGTTGGAAGATTAGTGATTGTTTTTATGATGCGTAGTAAACTACACCCTCTTCTTCTCTGTATTTATGTTGTTTGTGTGCGTGCATGTGTGTGTGTGTATGCCTTAGAAGTCAAAGTATACATTAGCCATACTTACAAAAACATTTTTAATTTCATTTAGAACTGAGATTCTAAGTTGTAAGCAGAAATCTTATGCTCAACCAGGAGTATGTTTCCCCACTTTCATAATGCTGAGGCATCAAATCCATGATCCAACAGATGGTTTGTCACACGTGGGCGAGAAGGGCAAGTCACCCCTTACTTACACAACCTCACACACTATCGATTTTTAAAGCTCTTGTGTACAACGGTTTAGCTACAGATATAACTTCTACTTTTGATAAAGATCACTCCCTCTGCATATTTCTTAAGAAATGAAGCGTCTTTACTGGGATATTTATTGTCAAACTATGCGATTTTCCAAATGTGTGTGGAGTAAAATGTTGTGACCAAGAATCATTCAGGATTAACAACACAGTCTGTCTTATAGTTCCCATACTTTACCGCTACTTTTACAAACACATGCTTCTTCATATCGGTTTAATTGGTTTTTTATGAAACTGATTTTCAATAGTACAACCAACGTCTAACTTTTCCTTGCTCCCCAGTATAAATGCAAGAATTTTGCAGACTTTATTGAAACTGTCACAATTTAACACTCAATGCCATAAACAGAGTTGATCCATGTTTCTATGGACAGTGTTTCATACATCAACAGCTCTGAAAATTACTTTTAAAGTAATGTAGAACATGATCTCTCTCACTCTCAGCGTCTCTAAAAAACCCAGTAAACTGGCAATCACCTCTAAACATGGGGGTTAGTTTATAGGCTTTTTGTTTGTTTGTTTGTTTGTTTTGTTTATCAGCTGCAACACCATGTAATGCATGGATGTTAGACTCTTTCACCAGACCATGTTGCTAGCCCAACCACCAGGCTCAGGGTCTCTGAACTCTAACCCTGGCTGCCAAATGTGCCTCTGACCCTCTTGTGCCTTTTCACCACCAGACTAAGTTTGTAGTCTCACCTACTAATATTATTTTATTACAGGACAATATTCAGCTAGGTTACTACTTTGACTTTCTTACTTTGAGCACATTTCTGAGCCCATACATTATCAAACTTTTACTTGAGTATTTCTGACACTAGCAGCTATACTTCTACTTAAGTAAAAAAAAAAAAAAAAAGCCTGCACTATTGGTATAAAGCTGTCTGTAATTCTTTAACAGTTCATGCAACAATTATAAATTAAACCTGCACCACAGCTAACTCTTTTTAATAACCAATAACAGGTGTATTTCTTGGATCTACTGATACAGCCAAAACACTCTGCTTGTATAATGCCATATTCTCTCCTTTGTCTCACAACAGGGTGATTCCCAAAGTATGACTCAATAAACAGAGACTCTAAAACCAGAACAGAAAGATAAAGTTGGAAGGTCAAAGATTAAGGTTTGTGTTTTTATAGCACAAAGTAAACTGTCCCCTTGTCTTCTAGGCCTTGGCGTGCGTACCTTAGAAGTCAGATTAGACATTAGTCATACTTCCAAAGACATTTTGAATTCCATTTATAATGGAGATGTCAAGCTGATATCAGACATCTTGTGCTCACCAGGAGCATGTATCCCCAACTTCAAAACCTTAAGGTGTCAAATTCACAAACCCAACATGGGATCATTCAACACAAACATTGAAACATATGCTGTTGGGTAAATATCATGGTATGCTAACTATATTTAAAAATAAACGGGTTGCACCAGCTGACCTCAAAACCTCAAAGATTAGTATCTATAAGTTGCTGCACATTCAGGACACAGATGTTGCAACACAGATTGCTCATTGCCATTGATTAACTAAAATACACACACACACAGTTTGTTTTATATGTTAATGGGCTTATTTTTTAAACATAAAATACATAAAACTAATGTTACAGACAGCTTAGAGCAAAGAGATATAGGTGTGTTTTGTGCAGATTATTTTCGATACCGATTGTTTAATGTTAATTTTCAACATTTTTAAACTTGTGCTAGCACTGTCTCTTTGCCTGATATTGACATGCTTCCAGTTTTCAAGCTTTTAGTGCCTTTTCATGCTTTATTACATGAAATGGATGGTGTTAGGGAGAAATATTTTCATGTATGGTTAAGATGTCCTTTTATACTTCTATATTTTTTGTATTGCAGGGATAAAGGAAAGTGGAATCAGCCATTCCACAACTTGTTGTTGCCAAAAGATGTATAAAGTTCAGGGCCTGTGTGTATATGAACAACACAGTTTCATACAGGAGAAACCTTCTTGGCCCTGGCTGTGATAACATGGTGTTCTCTGCAATAAGAAAGAGACTTTATTGTGTCGGTTAAAGCTGATATCAGCATGGCAATAAAACAGCCCTGATAACAACTGAGGTAAGGTGTTTTCTCACATGCTAAGATAGTTTACTCTCTTCTGCTTGCAGACTGTAGTTTTCTGGACAGAAGAGATCCATGTATGTGCTGATTTTTGATCATCCAATGCTTTAATAAATACACCAAAAGATGAAGCGTTTTGACTGCTGGCTCCTAAAAGTGGATAAATGATCATGCTAACAATGGTGATAACAAGACAATATAAAAGACCCACCTTTAAAATATAAGAACAAAAAACATAAATGCATAATTTTGCCAGTTAACTTTTATTTAACCTTATTTATTATTTTTATTTTTTATTTAGCCAAAAAAGTGTCTAGATTAAGAATTCTCCACCATTTATGACTTGATTAGCTTATTATTACAGAATGTAGTCAAATTAACTTGTTTCCTCTGAAGTCCTCAGCCTCTCCTGTGAGGCTGAGAAAGAAAGCAGCTTTACTTCTTGCTTTCTTTGACCAGTTGTTCCACTTCCTTCATGAAGCGCAGGCAGAGCTCATCCTGCCACGGCAGAGCAACACACTGAACCGCCACAGGTAGACCCTCACCACCAGTCACTGCCTGAACACAAAACACACTCCTGTCACTTAATGCTCAGCAGCTGAACGCACCACAGTCTCCTTCATCCACCTATTGTGACAAAAAAAAAAACTATAAATATTGAAGTAATAATATTATTTCTACTTCAACATGCACAGATGAGTAATAGGGAACATCAAACGAGTGCTTACACCTCTAATAAAGTCTCACATGTGTCAGCTCTTTTTATACAAATATAAAAATAGGGATATGTACTGATAAGTGATCAGAATTATAATATTTCTGGATATCTGAGTTAAAACTGAATCGACTGGAGTCAAAATCAATACGCAGCACTAATTTTATGGAGAAATACGAATGTAATGTAATGAGTTGTGTAACAAATTGGCTTCACCTGGGAATAATTAAGTAATGTACTGGATGGCCTGGCCTGACACAACGTGTTAGTAAATCTGGCTCTATGTTCTCACTCAGTCTTATCTCACTGGTACATGTTGCGTAGAGACCGTGCCAGCAGCTTAGAGGGACCATTGTTCCAATTCATACTTGGTAATCTGTATCTTTTTAAACACATCTTCGCTTAGTTTTCCAAATAAACTGACTAGTGGACAAAAGTTTCACTTCCAGACACACACGCAAAAGGCTCAGAGTTTCCACCTCTTAACCACAGTCTTCTTACTGCACCCTTCTTTACAAAAATCTACTTTATGCCTTTTTAATGTTAAAACCCAGTTTGTCCTGAGACAGTGTTAGTAAATCTGGCTCTGATCTCACTCAGTCTGATCTCACTGGTACATGTTGCCTACCTCTTTGAAGAGTTTGTCCCACATGTCCTGATAACAGCCCTTATAGTGCTTGAGTTCCTCCTCATCCTTTGTGGTCACTGTGGAAACAGTGACTACACCCGCAGGAAAGGTAAGGAGATTGTAGAGTGCCGTGTAGCTGGCAGCAACTGAAAGTGTAGAAAACAAAAATAAAGAAACATAAACACCATTCTTAGCCTTTAAAAATGTTGTTTAATGTTGATGTTTAAAGTGTTCACATTTTAAACATCTTTAAAGTCCTTAGATTACAGTGTTTTAAAAACAAAGTGATAGATACAAAAACTAAGTTGTCTGTCATACTGAGTGAATCATACTTGAGGTTTTGCCACAGTATAAGAAGTTGTAGGCTGGTCCAGTCACAGGACACAGCAGCACATCAATGTTGCAGCTCCTCCAATGTGCTATTGTCTCATGAATGTAGTCCTAAAGAAAACACAGGAAATCTCAATTTCATCTTTAGACTTTCATACGTGACCATGCATCATCAGCTGACAGTACCTCAACAGCAGCATGTTGCTTCCACAGCTCTGGAACAGATCTAAAAATGAAGCAGAACGTTTGGATATAATTCCTAGCACATGGAAATGTAACAAAGAAACTGAGATTCAAGCACAAAAATGAACAATAGCAAGGATACTTTCTCACCCAACTCCACAAAGAGCATCAAAGGTGGCAGAAACACGAGGAAACTGCCAAAAGAAGAAGACAAACTGAGGTGTAAAATTTATTTTCAAACCAATCTCTAAATTAATATGTTTCGGTCACAGAATTAGAGGACTCACCACGGGTTTGAGCAAGAATGAAATGGTTTTCTTCAACCACTTGGGAAAGCCGTAAGGAAAAACCTGAGGCTCCAGAGAAGGGTCCACAGGTCCCCCTTCCCTAAAATGAAAGAGATCATTGGCACAGGAGAAAACAGTCTGTTCAGAGACACTGAACTGAGAATTACTGTAATGGGTTCAAAAAGAACCACAACCCCATGTTGTTCATAAAGACAATGGCAGCATGGTGATGTTTAGTGGTTAGAACTAAAAAGAAACAAAATCTCTAAATGTTAGATGATGAATCTATGAAGAATAATGAAGTTTGGAAAACAAATGGTAATAACTGACTTATTAAATGGAACAACTCACAGTTTTTGTAGCAGGGTGGTAGCTCCATCTGCAAATAAACCCTTTATCAAAAGCTCAGGGATAGTTTGATCCATCTTCAGTGGACAGTAAGGGACGAGCTAAAGACACAAATATCAACACTGAGGACCTATGACTCATATCACATACGTGGCTTGACAGTGATCCTAGTGTGTGTGGTGACGTCTTACTGTGTGCCCTGCTTGCTCTAGCAGAGCTTTGACCTCTCTGACGCCTCGGGCCATGCTTGGAGATGGATGCGTGTAGCCATCGCTTTCATAATAACCAATCCTTAGAGGTCTGGAGCTTCTGTATATCTAAGGGTCAATCATTTTTACTTCCTCAGTCAATTAAACATAATCAGTTTGAATTGATTACAGCCTGTAAAGTTAGTTCTGTATCTCAGGAGATTAATAACAGGTGAGGTAAGAGTAATATAAAGTGAAGCATTAGGAAAAACTATGTATCGGCTTAATTTGTAGCTTTTAAACAAAAGAATAATCATTAACAGATTATATGAACCTCACAGTACAGGACACACCTCCATGTTAAAAGGTAATGGTGGAACAGTGGGGTCCAAAGAAAACATGTGGTCACAAAGAAGTGCCTGCATGCACAGAGCCAGGCTGTCCACATCTCTTGCCATGGGTCCAGCAGATGACGGCACTAGTTTCATACGAAATATAAAGCAGTGACTCAAATATTTGAGACAGTTTGTGTCTGTGAAATATTGCTATACAGTGGTTATGTAACTACATTTACTTTATATGTAAAGTACATATGTTTCTTACCTGACTTTTGCCCTCGATAAATTGGACGAAGCCCCTGTAAACTAATCATTACCCAAAAGTGTTAATAAAGCTTAACTCAGCAATGTATAATAAATTTATAAAAACTGACTGAATGAGACCCACCTGAGCCGACCTGCAGTTGGTTTGAAACCACAGATTCCACAGAAGGATGCAGGAATACGGATACTGCCACCTATATCAGTGCCTATACCAAGCAGGGAGCCCCCTCCCCCGATGAGAGCCCCCTCCCCACCAGATGAACCTCCAGAGGTCTTCTGGGGGTTATGAGGGTTCACAGTCTGCCCGTAGATAGGATTCCTGCAGTCATAGCTGTCAACAGACAGTTAATGACTCGTTGCATATTATTTTCATTCATATTTTCATTATTTGCACATTTGGAATGGACAAAGGCAACTTAACACATGCACACAGTTTTAAATGTGCTGTAGATTTTTATGTGAGTAATTAATAAAAGATGTACTTTAAAAGAGCTTGAGGCAAGTTGGTTCTCACAAAGGGAATAGCTCCTTGTTTCTTCAGGACTTGAACAAGCACACTGTCCTTTTCAGCGGGCTGGTCCAGGTTAATGACCACACCACAAGAACAGTCATGATTCTAGTGTTGGAAAAAACAAAGATGATAATGTTACATCAAATACCTGAGCTATGATGCTCGCGAATACTGTACCATACTTATAAATACTGATGGGAAATACTTCAATACTCCCAACCCCCAAAGGGGCCATGGTCGCCCCGTGGCTCAGGGGGTTGGGAAGCGTATCTGTAACCGGAAGGTCACTGGTTCGATCCCCCAGGGCAGCTGTGGCTACAACTGTAGCTTGCTTCTATGAGGTGCCGTAAGGGACATTATTACTGAAACGCTCTCACACACACTACTGAAACGCTCTCACACACACTACTGAAACGCTCTCACACACACTACTGAAATTTTAGCTCTCACACACACTACTGAAACGCTCTCACACACACTACTGAAACGCTCTCACACACACTACTGAAACGCTCTCACACACACTACTGAAACGCTCTCACACACACTACTGAAACGCTCTCACACACACTACTGAAACGCTCTCACACACACTACTGAAACGCTCTCACACGCACAACTGAAATTTTAGCTTTCACACACACTACTGAAACGCTCTCACACACACTACTGAAATTTTAGCTCTCACACACACTACTGAAATTTTAGCTCTCACACACACTACTGAAATTTTAGCTCTCACACACACTACTGAAACGCTCTCACACACACTACTGAAATTTTAGCTCTCACACACACTACTGAAATTTTAGCTCTCACACACACTACTGAAACGCTCTCACACACACTACTGAAACGCTCTCACACACACTACTGAAATTTTAGCTCTCACACACACTACTGAAACGCTCTCACACACACTACTGAAATGCACTCACGCACTCCACTGAAACCAGAGGCATTTCCGCTGAACAGGAAGTTGTTTCCTGACAAGGAAACTGATGGAAAAAGTGGTATATTTCAAAACACTACAAGGATGTCTACTCAGCAACCTGCTAGTACAGCAGTTCACAACCTTTTTTGTGCCACGTAAACAATATAAAAATTAAAAAAAATGATAAATACCATGAAAACCATGAATTTCAAACTCAAGCCTCAACTCTTGCGACCCGGTACCAAACGACTCACAGACCGGTACTGGTCCAGGACCTGGGGGTTGGGGACGGCTGTGCTTGTAGCCTAAGTGAAGCAGCCGCATTACTTAACAATATTTTAGCTTCCTTGAATCAAGGAATGGATTCAAGGTGCAACAGGGAATTTGGCAATTATGTCCTGTTTCCCCTAAGCTTTTTATATTGGCAACTCAGTTGTTAACACTATTAATCAAAAATTCTAACGACATACAAGGAATATCAATTTTTAATAAAGACTTCAAAATAAGTCAATTCACAGATGATACATCTATGTTTTCGAAAGATAAATACATGGTAGAGAAAACTAAAGCTTCTCGTTTATCTCTCAGTATCAAAAAATGTGAACTTCTCCTGATTCATACAAGCTCTGACTCCTCAATAGCTTTGGTTAGAGTTGAATCTAAAGTTAAATATATAGGGCTGATAATATCTAAAAAACCCAATTAGCAGAAAAGACACCAATATTTCTAACTGTATCATCGAGATGAAGAAATCACTTAGCCACTGGTTAAGCAGAGACCTCGCTTTTTTTGGCAGAAACATCCTATCTAAAGCTGAAGGCATCTCCAAATTGATTTATCCTTGTCACTCTCTATATATCTCCTCTAAAAGCATTAATAAGGCTAACACAGTTATTTTCGAATTTTTGTGGAGGAATAAAACCCATTACACATAAAGATATCAGCTTGTGAAGGAATACAATAAAGGTGGTATCAAAACTCCAGAATTAGAATTTATGGATGGCACCCTTAGAATTAAATGGTTAAAATCTTGTCTGTCACAGCCAGACTCTACTTAGCTCCACATCCTATGATCCTTGTTTAATAAAATAGTATACAGGATTAGACTTTATTTTGAAATGTGATTTTGCGGTAAATAAAATCCCCATAAAGATATCAAACTTTCCAAAACAGACTGTGCATTTTTGGGAAAATGAGATTTACCCACAACTTCTCCCCATAATTCAACCTTATGGAATAATAGGGTAATAACACTTAATAAAAAATCAATTTTCAAGAGTGACTGGTTTGAACAAAAAGATTATATTCATAACAGATTTGTTGGATGATAACGGTGTAATTCTAAGTTACCCAGACTTTTCAGAAAAATATTGTCTAAACTGTTCTCAAAGAGAATATAACAAATTTTGTGAACTGGTCCCACTGCCTCTGCTTCATTTGATTAAAATTTTTATGATATACAATAATTTCTCATCAGTGCTCCCAAATTTATTGCTAGGGCAATGTCAGCTGTTTGATAAAAATGCAATAAGAAATTTGTTAGTAGTTTCTTCAAAGACAAAAATATTTCATAGTTACAACAGAATGGTTACATTGCATGGTTCTAATTTAGTTATTTCATATACACTGGATAAAGCATACTAAAAATTTATGAAATAGCCTATTCTACCTAAAGTTAAAGAAACACACTTTAAAAAAAATTAATCCTGTGGCAGAATTTCTAAAAAAAGAGATTTGGCTTTGAGGTGGATCAGTGTTCTTTTTGTACTGATGAAAATGAAACCCTAGAACATCTTTTTTTTTCTATGCCCTATCACACAATGTATTTGGTGCAACTTAAAAAATTGGATTTCCCTAAATATTAATGATGTGCCACTATTTGAATTACATCATAATTTTTTTTATATGGATCATCTAGCATTGGGTGTCTCAGACATTATTAACATCATCATACGTTTGAGTAAATATCATATCCATTGTGTTAAATGGGGGAACGCTAAGCCTTCTCTCCCTGGTTTTATTGATGATTTTAAGATATTTTTTTCTTTGCTAAAAAATACAAAAAGCACATATGCCAAAAAAAAAAAAAATAACCAGGATAATGCCCGTCTCCTGCTATTCTAAATTTTGACTTATGCTGAGGCTAATATATTTTTAAGTAATGCAGCTGTCTCACTAAGACTAAGCTGTCTAACTTATCGTTCCATGATTCGATTCAATTCGATTCGATTCAATTCAATTCAATTTGATTCTGGGAAATTTTGACAGTCAGCAATATTATAATTCAGATCAGTACATTTACATATTTTTGTACCTAAAAAAAGGAAGCTGACACACGCAAGACTTTATCAAAGGTGTAAGCGTCACAGCAGATGCCTTTGTGTAAAAGTAGCTGAAGATAAAACACAGAAAAACATGAAGGTGATTTTTCCTGGCCTGGGATTTTATAAAAAATATTCTGCAGTACATCAAAAACGAAAGAAAACCATTAATCAACGTTACCTCTCACGTTCCAGCGGTTTTATTAGAGACACGGCTAAGCGTTTTGCATTTTGCATAATTTTTAAATGTTTAAATTTGTTCAGTATTGAACGGCAGAAATAAGATTTTCTTTTAGGAAGTATGTAAAACGAAAAAAAAAACAGCGGCCGACAGCGCTGTAAACAACAGTAGACTTGTGCGTAACAAGCAAGCGAATAATGCAGAAAACAGATTTTAAGACAGGAAACTGTTCTTGAAGTACAGAGAGAGAGAGAAAGAGAGAGAGAGAGCTGTGCATGACGTGTGATTTTATCGTGGTGGAAGCAAAACATTAAACGTCAGAGGGAATTCATGACGATGTTTACGTGAAGCGCAGTTTGGATCTTCTTTTGCTGCTGGTTTAGTCAATATTGTTTGGAGAGAGATCAAACTAACAGCTTTAGAATCAGGCAAAAACGGCGTGAAAACAAAGCGCGGACCGCCGACAGATCAGAATCAGCCAGCTGTTGGCTTTCAGCCCCGACCGTGTCCTTGCCATCGGGTGAGAAAGGCGACATCCCATTGATTCTGATCCGCGGGTCCGCGCTGTGTGTTTACGTCTTTGTGCAGAATCCTTGTTCCTGCTCTCATTTACTGTTTTAGCTGTTTGGTGGTTGTTGAAATTTTGTGAGGTTTCACCTGAGATTCTGGCATTTCGGGCAAAATTAATTTATATTAAAAAATCGATTCAGGATTTTAATGAATCGATTTCACGTTATCCAAGCCAGAATCGATTTTAATTGATAAATCGATTATAAAAACCCACTCCTAACTAGCAGGTTGCTGAGTAGACATCTGTGTAGTGGTTTGTTTGAAATCTACCACTTTTTCCTTCAGTTTCTTTGTCAAGAATTAACTTCCTGTTCAACTGAAATGCCTTCCTGTTCAACTGAAACGCCTTCCTGTTTAACTGAAACGCCTTCCTGTTTAACTGAAATGCCTTCCTGTTCAACTGAAACGCCTTCCTGTTTAACTGAAATGCCTTCCTGTTCAACTGAAACGCCTTCCTGTTCAACTGAAATGCCTTGGTTTTTCAGTAGTGTGTGTGAGAGCGTTTCAGTAATGTGTGTGAGAGCTAAAATTTCAGTAGTGTGTGTGAGAGCTAAAATTTCAGTAGTGTGTGTGAGAGCGTTTCAGTAGTGTGTGTGAGAGCTAAAATTTCAGTAGTGTGTGTGAGAGCGTTTCAGTAGTGTGTGTGAGAGCGTTTCAGTAGTGTGTGTGAGAGCTAAAATTTCAGTAGTGTGTGTGAGAGCGTTTCAGTTGTGTGTGTGTGAGAGCGTTTCAGTTGTGTGTGTGAGAGCGTTTCAGTAGTGTGTGTGAGAGCGTTTCAGTAGTGTGTGTGAGAGCGTTTCAGTAGTGTGTGTGAGAGCTAAAATTTCAGTAGTGTGTGTGAGAGCTAAAATTTCAGTAGTGTGTGTGAGAGCGTTTCAGTTGTGTGTGTGAGAGTGTTTCAGTAGTGTGTGTGAGAGCGTTTCAGTAGTGTGTGTGAGAGCGTTTCAGTAGTGTGTGTGAGAGCGTTTCAGTAGTGTGTGTGAGAGCGTTTCAGTAGTGTGTGTGAGAGCTAAAATTTCAGTAGTGTGTGTGAGAGCTAAAATTTCAGTAGTGTGTGTGAGAGCGTTTCAGTAGTGTGTGTGAGAGCGTTTCAGTAGTGTGTGTGAGAGCTAAAATTTCAGTAGTGTGTGTGAGAGCTAAAATTTCAGTAGTGTGTGTGAGAGTGTTTCAGTAGTGTGTGTGAGAGCGTTTCAGTAGTGTGTGTGAGAGCGTTTCAGTAGTGTGTGTGAGAGCGTTTCAGTAGTGTGTGTGAGAGCTAAAATTTCAGTAGTGTGTGTGAGAGCGTTTCAGTAGTGTGTGTGAGAGCGTTTCAGTAGTGTGTGTGAGAGCTAAAATTTCAGTAGTGTGTGTGAGAGCTAAAATTTCAGTAGTGTGTGTGAGAGCGTTTCAGTAGTGTGTGTGAGAGCTAAAATTTCAGTAGTGTGTGTGAGAGCGTTTCAGTTGTGTGTGTGTGAGAGCGTTTCAGTTGTGTGTGTGAGAGCGTTTCAGTAGTGTGTGTGAGAGCGTTTCAGTAGTGTGTGTGAGAGCTAAAATTTCAGTAGTGTGTGTGAGAGCTAAAATTTCAGTAGTGTGTGTGAGAGCGTTTCAGTTGTGTGTGTGAGAGTGTTTCAGTAGTGTGTGTGAGAGCGTTTCAGTAGTGTGTGTGAGAGCGTTTCAGTAGTGTGTGTGAGAGCGTTTCAGTAGTGTGTGTGAGAGCGTTTCAGTAGTGTGTGTGAGAGCTAAAATTTCAGTAGTGTGTGTGAGAGCTAAAATTTCAGTAGTGTGTGTGAGAGCGTTTCAGTAGTGTGTGTGAGAGCGTTTCAGTAGTGTGTGTGAGAGCTAAAATTTCAGTAGTGTGTGTGAGAGCGTTTCAGTAGTGTGTGTGAGAGCGTTTCAGTAGTGTGTGTGAGAGCGTTTCAGTAGTGTGTGTGAGAGCTAAAATTTCAGTAGTGTGTGTGAGAGCTAAAATTTCAGTAGTGTGTGTGAGAGCTAAAATTTCAGTAGTGTGTGTGAGAGCTAAAATTTCAGTAGTGTGTGTGAGAGCGTTTCAGTAGTGTGTGTGAGAGCGTTTCAGTAGTGTGTGTGAGAGCTAAAATTTCAGTAGTGTGTGTGAGAGCGTTTCAGTAGTGTGTGTGAGAGCTAAAATTTCAGTAGTGTGTGTGAGAGCGTTTCAGTTGTGTGTGTGTGAGAGCGTTTCAGTTGTGTGTGTGAGAGCGTTTCAGTAGTGTGTGTGAGAGCGTTTCAGTAGTGTGTGTGAGAGCGTTTCAGTAGTGTGTGTGAGAGCTAAAATTTCAGTAGTGTGTGTGAGAGCTAAAATTTCAGTAGTGTGTGTGAGAGCGTTTCAGTTGTGTGTGTGAGAGTGTTTCAGTAGTGTGTGTGAGAGCGTTTCAGTAGTGTGTGTGAGAGCGTTTCAGTAGTGTGTGTGAGAGCGTTTCAGTAGTGTGTGTGAGAGCGTTTCAGTAGTGTGTGTGAGAGCTAAAATTTCAGTAGTGTGTGTGAGAGCTAAAATTTCAGTAGTGTGTGTGAGAGCGTTTCAGTAGTGTGTGTGAGAGCGTTTCAGTAGTGTGTGTGAGAGCTAAAATTTCAGTAGTGTGTGTGAGAGCTAAAATTTCAGTAGTGTGTGTGAGAGTGTTTCAGTAGTGTGTGTGAGAGCGTTTCAGTAGTGTGTGTGAGAGCGTTTCAGTAGTGTGTGTGAGAGCGTTTCAGTAGTGTGTGTGAGAGCTAAAATTTCAGTAGTGTGTGTGAGAGCGTTTCAGTAGTGTGTGTGAGAGCGTTTCAGTAGTGTGTGTGAGAGCTAAAATTTCAGTAGTGTGTGTGAGAGCTAAAATTTCAGTAGTGTGTGTGAGAGCGTTTCAGTAGTGTGTGTGAGAGCTAAAATTTCAGTAGTGTGTGTGAGAGCGTTTCAGTTGTGTGTGTGTGAGAGCGTTTCAGTTGTGTGTGTGAGAGCGTTTCAGTAGTGTGTGTGAGAGCGTTTCAGTAGTGTGTGTGAGAGCGTTTCAGTAGTGTGTGTGAGAGCTAAAATTTCAGTAGTGTGTGTGAGAGCTAAAATTTCAGTAGTGTGTGTGAGAGCGTTTCAGTTGTGTGTGTGAGAGTGTTTCAGTAGTGTGTGTGAGAGCGTTTCAGTAGTGTGTGTGAGAGCGTTTCAGTAGTGTGTGTGAGAGCGTTTCAGTAGTGTGTGTGAGAGCGTTTCAGTAGTGTGTGTGAGAGCTAAAATTTCAGTAGTGTGTGTGAGAGCTAAAATTTCAGTAGTGTGTGTGAGAGCGTTTCAGTAGTGTGTGTGAGAGCGTTTCAGTAGTGTGTGTGAGAGCTAAAATTTCAGTAGTGTGTGTGAGAGCGTTTCAGTTGTGTGTGTGAGAGTGTTTCAGTAGTGTGTGTGAGAGCGTTTCAGTAGTGTGTGTGAGAGCGTTTCAGTAGTGTGTGTGAGAGCGTTTCAGTAGTGTGTGTGAGAGCGTTTCAGTAGTGTGTGTGAGAGCTAAAATTTCAGTAGTGTGTGTGAGAGCTAAAATTTCAGTAGTGTGTGTGAGAGTGTTTCAGTAGTGTGTGTGAGAGCGTTTCAGTAGTGTGTGTGAGAGCGTTTCAGTAGTGTGTGTGAGAGCTAAAATTTCAGTAGTGTGTGTGAGAGCGTTTCAGTAGTGTGTGTGAGAGCTAAAATTTCAGTAGTGTGTGTGAGAGCGTTTCAGTAGTGTGTGTGAGAGCGTTTCAGTAGTGTGTGTGAGAGCGTTTCAGTAGTGTGTGTGAGAGCGTTTCAGTAGTGTGTGTGAGAGCTAAAATTTCAGTAGTGTGTGTGAGAGCGTTTCAGTAGTGTGTGTGAGAGCGTTTCAGTAGTGTGTGTGAGAGCGTTTCAGTAATAATGTCCCTTACGGCACCTCATATGCTTCCACCAGTGTGTGAATGTATAGTGGCATTGTAAAGTACTTTGGGTGCCTTGAAAAGCACTATATAAATCCAATCCATTATTAACTGTAACTGATATTTGCATTGCATAACCTTTGTAATACCTTAAATGCAATATTTTCTTTGATGCTAACTGGAACTCCGTACAAGAGACCATCCTTGTTGGAGCCAACAGTTGTCAGCTGGTCCAAACTCTCCAGCAAAACTTCAGTGCAGCAGTTCAGCTTTTTGTTTACAGCCAGAGTCTGTTGGAAAGGAAACATCATCATCTCCATCACCTTTGTAAAATATTAAACTCTTGTTGGAAACACAAACATTACTTGACACATCAGTCTGTGTTGCTTATATGAATATTATTATCCAGTGTGTCTAAACTTTAACTGTAATAAGACACAATTATGTGTAAAAAGAACTAAAAAGCAGTGAGTTATAAGCAGGGGCGGATCTATAAGGGTGGCATGGGGTGGCAAGTGCCACCCTAAAATGATCCCTTGTCACCCCAAGTGCCACCCCAGTTTTGAATATGACAGTGTTGTTTATTAAAATAAGATAGCATTAACAGTTTGAGTGTAGTTACAGTCAACAGTGAATATAAATGCTAAAACTGAATATATTGCATAGTGTTCCCCTCCTGCACCATTAACAAATGGTTCAGCCCATAGCAGGATCGGTTTGTCTTGTTTTCAGTAGCAAGCGATGCTTATGATTGTGCCAGAGCACATTTTGAACAACACCATGGGAATTTCGGATTTTACACAGGTGGGTGGATGTTACACTCTGTAAATGGAAGGAAGGTGAGTGTTATTAACCCTCTGTGGTCCACGGACACGCTGCACCTCCAAATCACATGACTGATGTAAGCTGACATAGCAACAAGCTGCAGCCACGCTGAGTCTCTATTTCAGCCCACATTGAAAGTTCAGACTTCAAAGTTTTTTCATTTTAATTACAGGCCAGTAAATCCAGATTTATGATCATATATATAAGCCACGCTTTTTTCTAAATACTGTCATGATGTTTTTGTGTGTGTTTTAAGCGTTTTCTAAGGACAGCGCAAAAACACCTATCGGTGGAAAAATGTACCATGTCGACCAATTTTAAAAAAAAGTCAACATGTGGGATTTGGTTGTTTAGGAAGAGGGAAAAGTTTGGGGAGCGACGGTAACGGCAGCGAGACAGAGCGAGAGGGAGTTTTTAGATGTGGGAGATTTGTGACGTTTAGTGTGGAGTGTATACTTACTGTGTTGTGTAGTCGTTTTGTTTTGTGTGTCAGTGAGGGCACTAATGAATGTCACAAAGGCACATTTGCAACGTAAAAACTGTCACTAAGTAGAAAACCAGCGGAGTGATACACCTCCTGTTGTCAGGCCTGCAGGTTTATCCCTGTGCTGTTCTGTCTTTTGGTGGACAAACTTTTTTTTTGTACTGGCACACATCATTTGTGGGGCATCTTATTGCAACACCTGATTGTTCTCTCACTTTAGTTTTAGTAATACTTTTAAATGGTTGTAGAAAATGAAAAAAATAACAGCAGGTGTATTGGCTGCATTTTTAGATAAATAGTTGTATATGTTTACAAAATGTACAATTTATATTTGTTTTTCAAGTTATAAAAATTTACTCAACGTGTCTGTGGGGGTTTTTTTTACAGTAAAAAACACTACTAGGATTTTAAGTTCTTTGTGTGATTTCAGATCAGTAATAGTACTATTAATAGTAATAGTAGTACTAATGCAGTATGTCAGTGAAAAAACAACTAAATTCAGTTCAGCTGAAAAGAATGACACAGAACAAGGCAAGGGGGAAAAAATTAAATGAAACAATTTGAGGGTGAAATACAAACGTAAACTCAAAAGGAGTCAAAAGTCGCCGGTTGTATTTCAGACCTCAGTGGGTTGATCCAACAAATCATGAAAAATTAGGTTTACATTTTTGTTCATGACAGTGCAGATTTCTGACATTTTGTGTAATTTAAGCTGTAACAATGTGACTGTTTTCTAACAAAAAACAGTGAAACTTAAGTTAGACTTGTGTTTGTAAACGAACCACCCCATGTTGTGTAGATTTCTGGATTTTATACTTATTGGGCTACATATTTATTTATTATACAGGCTATACAGTACATAAGATCAAAACTCACATGTTTTATGTAACTAATGTGTGTAATTATGTGGGCTACAGACAATAATTAAGTTATAGACTATATTTATATGAAAAACGTGTATACTTACTGCATTTGAATCATTTTAACCATATGTAACCACCTGCATGTGTGTTTGGGGGGGAAAAAAGGCTTTGATTTTGCCACCCCATTTGATTTCTTTGCCACCCTCATGCCACCCTAAGAAAATTTCTCTAGATCCGCCCCTGGTTATAAGTAGGAGCAATGTCAAAAATAAATAACATTTGGATAAGCCTGACTAATGTAAATGATTACTTAGTGTTAAAATTAGCTTTGCTGTATTTTATCTATTATGAAAGGTTTGTGTCATGCTGGATATTGAACCTTTTCCATGTAAGAGTAAAACACATCCTCGGGGCGCAGGAAACCTTCGTTCAGCTGCTGTGTCAGCTCAGACAGGGAGAGCGTCAGGATCAAAGCAGAGTCAGTTGTCGGATGCTAGGAGACACAGACCCACACAGAATCATTATGTTATTATTCTTTCTTTTAAAGGCTGCAACAAAGAGACGCAACCACATCCATGTACAGATTCAGGATTCTTCCTTCCACTTTTTTTTTTTTACAAACTTTCTCAAACACAGCAATGAGTTCACTGCACTTAAACGGTTTGCACAGTCCTAACTTTCATTTCCATGCTCAAGCATGGAGACTGGAGATGGCACAATACCACTTTTTTTATATCCGATACCGATACCGAATCCGATATAGTGTGTTTTTTAATCAATAAAACGTTTTTTTAATATCTTGCTGCATTTTGTATAAGTTTATACTCAAGTTTAAATAAATAACAACACTAAAGCTATTCTGTTATACCTGTATATAAAAATACACTGCGCCCAAAATATTTCATAGTTCAGCAAAACTGATCAATCTAATAAACTTAAACCTGCTCCATCCTCCCTATTCTGGTATTTTAAAGAGTACTTAGCAGAAATATTAAGCAACCTAACTAATAGGGTTGCAAACTCCCAGCAAAAAAAAAAAAAAAATAGGGAACCACCCCCCACCCTCCACCTCATGATGCTTAATGGATGTAATCAAATTTAATTTGATGGAGGGGGAAAATGCACAAAAATAATTTTTTTTTCAAGAATAATTAAATAGATTAAATTAAATAGATTCAACATCTTTCTTCAACAGAATTGCAGACTGCACAGATGGTATCTTCCCAAAGGAAAAAGTACTATAGCTTACTAGGGTATATTAGACTCAACAGTTACTATATACAGTAATGGACTTCTATATATTTTACATCAGATTAAAACTTTGGGTGTAAGAGTCAGATAATTATTTATTAAAAGCTCGACATTTTAAATGAGAATAAGAAAGAAAAGTATGTCTTTGTGCCCCCTTTTCCCTGTTCATGCCCTATCGGCCCCCCTGGCTAAATTTTGCTAGATCCGCCCCTGACAGCGTCAGCTACGTAGAAAACGATCCTGGTGTAGAAAGTAATATTAAATAAATTCTAACAACAGCTTATCAAGCTTAAACGTGCTGCTGTTGTTCAGCCGCTGGTTTCCTGGTTACAGACTTGCTACAGAAAAGCCGATCAGCTGATCATTAAGCAGTTTCACCATCGAAGTAGCAGCAGGAGAGAGAGAGAGAGAGAGAGGCAGTCCCTCCATATATCTGTTGTTAAGCTTAACGTGGGAACGCTTTACAGACATTCAGAGATGAACTTACACACTTGCGGATATCTGATCCAGTAATTTGGGTCAGTATCGGACTGATACCGATACGTAATATTGGATCGGTCCATCTCTAATGGAGAGTGCCAGTAATTGCAAAGTGCCAGTATTTTGGTATTTAATGACTACACCTCTGCCAGGTTAAACTAAAAGCAGATCATTAGCTGAGATTTCTCAAAAAAGACAAAGTAGAAAACCCCCCAAACCTCTGAACTCTCACCGACTGTTTGTACCGGAGCACCGCCTGCTCTGCCCGTTGCAAGCTTTCGTCTCTCCTCTTTCTGGCTGTCTTGATTTTTTCCTCTGCCTGTCGGAGGCTGTTGGACTTTTTCACCCGCACAAGCAGGTATCCCACAATGCAGGCGACACCAGTGAGTAGAGCCGCTGTCCAGTTGTCCATCTTCACTCTCTTAATAAACAGTTCACCGTTCTGCATGGCTTTCGTCTTTGCCCTGTGGCTGCAAAATGCAAAAATCCAAGTGGACCTAAAGTCAGATGTTTAAACACATGACAGGCTTGTCTTGTTTTAGGCGTGGTCGTGTTGTGCATGTGTAATGTTACATCCTGTGAGGCTGTGGGAGTGTGTGGGCGTGGTGTTGTCCTCTCCCTCTCCTCCTCCTTCTTTATTGCCCCTCCCCTGTCTCTCTCTGCCCCTGCCCTCTCCTATTAGGGCACACCTGCTGCTCATCTGCCCTCGTTGACCACCAATTACCCTCAGAGGAGATATAAGCTGGAGATGAGCAGTGTGGAGGTAGGAGAGGCTTCTGGTGGATTTGATCTGTGCTGGTCAGTGTGTGACTGGGCTAGGTGTGGAAAAGGCCTGCTGTGTGTGGAAAAGGCCTGCTGTGTGTGGAAAAGGCCTGCTGTGTGTGGAAAAGGCCTGCTGTGTGTGGAAAAGGCCTGCTGTGTGTGGAAAAGGCCTGCTGTGTGTGACCAGCCCCACTGTGCGTGGCTCTTTGTGAGTAGTTTTAACTGAGCGGTGGTTCTCCTTAAGTGACGGCGGCCTCCATTATTTTGTTTGGCCTGTCTGGTTATTGTTAATAGCAGCGTTGCTGTCTTTTTCTGTTGAAGCCTTATAGTTGTTTTCTTTGTTGAGTGGTCACCAGCTCTTTGGGTTGACCTGTCTGATTTATCATTAAAGCAGCGGTGCTGTCTCTTTTTGTTGTTACTATTTATGATTATTGAGGCAATTGATTATAATAAAGATATTTTGTGTTAACTACCTCTACCTGGTGTTCTTTTCATTTCAACCCGGATCCAACTGTTACTGCCCCCCCATCCTCATCGCCTAGATTTTATGCGGGGACGTAACAAAGTGGGGGCTCGTCCGGGATCGGAATGAAAGGAATTGAGTTGTTTACGAGTGTGAATAGATGTTTGTGTGTTGTGTGAGGGTCATTTGACTAGCTGCTGCTCTCCCCGGCTAGCACAGGGGAGTGTCTAGCTGAGCATTTGCTCTTCCTTCGGACATTCGTTTTTTGTTTTGCCTTTGTTATTTTCGGAGCAAACCCGGGTGGGGATTAATTCTCTGTTGGGGGTAGGCTTTTCGGTGCCTTTGGCACTTGATGATTTGCCTTTAAAGTGGCCTCGAGCCTGGTACGCTCCAGAAGCTAGGTCAGGCTAAATTTGGAGTAGGCAGGACTGGGGGGAGTGTGGGCAGAGTTTTAGTTAATGGTTGACTTGACACAACACATTTTATTTTGCCTGTTTCTGTTTTTGGTTCAACCCGGATCCAACTGTTACTGCCCCCCATCCTCATCGCCTAGATTTTATGCGGGGACGTAACAGTAATGATAAGAGCAAATACTTGTTTGCCTAGTATCATGTTTTATGTTGTTAATGTTTCTAGACTGTTGGGGGAGCTAGAGAGCCAGAGGGAGTTACCTCGGAGTAGACTGTGATGGCGAAGCTTTGTTTACATGTGAACCACAGTTCGATAAAATACCTTCTCTTCAAGTAATGGTGTCATTCTTAAGAACCCACAACAACATAAAGAAAAAAGAAACTACCGTAGCTTCCCTAATCTACATGCACAGCAATATGGCCATTCATTTCAATAATAACCCACATTCTAAGATGTAAACTTTATTGTCATCTCCGCTACAGTCCAGTATATAGAGAGAGGAGACGACGAAGCTCCAGTTACATCAGTGCAAGTAAACAAACAATAAATATAAGAAGAGTAAGAAAATAAATATACACTTTAGGACCAGGGGTAAAGGGATCAATAACAATTTAAAATTTATGTTTTATATTTTAATGATTTAAAGTCTCACACACAACCTGTGGAACAGGGAGGGAGACCTGCTGCTTCCAAATAGAGCACATTTTATTCATAATGTTGTAAATTCAAGCCCATTATGTATTCATGATTTGAATCCTGGGTTCAAAGCCAGAGGGAGTGTTCGCCCAGGTCGCCTAACAGGCTAGGACCGCCACTGACTGTCAACAACGACGCAACACAAGAAGAAAATCACTACAGCCCACCCAGTGCTGTACAAAAGAAAGTGCGAAAATGACCCACCACCTGAGGTCCCAGGCCACTGGCACGTCCGTTCACCGAAATAAAACACAGAAATATGTTAAAAGAATAAAAGGACACTGAGCATCCGGCTCGCTACAGATCATAAAAAACTAAAACCAACTTTAATAACTTTAATAAAAGAAATCACACACGCGTGCACACACACACACACACACACGCACACACACCATACTGGAAGGCTTACGCCCCACGAGTCAACTACAACTCGTGCTGGTAGTAATTGTCCAGGCCTCGATCACAAGCCGGTCTGGCTCCCCACAGGCTGAGATCGGCAACTGAGGCAGTTTACGGTTCCCAGCACGACACTCGGGCAGAGGATCGCTCCAGCCCGATCATAGAGGCGTGGGTACAAGCAACAATCCAGAATAAAATAAAATAAAACCAGGCGAACCAGAAAAAAGTAAGCCTACAGTTTCACGATGAGAAAAGACAAGACAAGACAGCAGGCTCCACCGAGGAGGAGCCCTCACAACAGCAGCTGGGAAGGCGTTTCACTCTTCCGATTAAGATCGGGCAGTTTGCCACGGAGATGTGAAGGCAGCAATCAGGGGCGATTTTAGCCCAGTTTTGGAGGTGCTTCAGCAGCCCCAAAGATGTCTTACTTTTTTTGAAAATATTTGCTGTTTGTGGGACACACTACTAAAAGTATAAAAAGCATACACTCTAAAAAGTAATTCATCAGGCCTTTTACCACCACTTGATTAAATCCATGTGTCATGGAACGGACATATTATAGTTGTTTAAGAAGTGTTACTACCACCTAGTGGTAACTAAGCAGAATGTCTTTTTTGTAGAGGAAGTGGTCTACAGGAAGTAGTGTGCTCTTTAGCTGCTGCAGTGACAGCATGTAATCCGATGGCAATCTCTGCAATCCTGGTGTTAAAGTCCACAATATCGGCTTCATCCGTAAGTTCCTATACATTTAATGTGTATTAGTAAGTTTTGACATTGTTTTGAGTTAAATCATATGGAGGCAGGTAGATGCTTGTATGTTTTCAGCAGATGCTCCATCTGTGGTTGTGTGTTTTTCACTAGAGCAATGTTATTCTCCCAGTGTAATGGAACATGTCTTCATTGTGTATTTTGTATTCTTTTTCTTTGTACAGTTTTACAAAAAAGAGAGAGAGAGAGAGAGAGAATTTATTTTCATCATTAAATCCTGCCAAACACAACAAGCGGCCTGTTTCTTGGAGGATGAAGTGCTGGGAATAAAGATTGTTAAGCTAGCTGTATAGCTGAAATTACGTTGCCTGCAACAAACTTTAGTGAGGACAGCATACCATGGCTGCAACATAAAAATTCTAATTTATTGATTAAGATAGACCTTCTAAGTTGCAAACTTTATTTTTTTTGGGTTGTGTTGAACTAATAATGTTGGTAATTACATTAAATTAATTTTATATGTAATTTGAAATTAAATCCCAATGTTAGTTGGTTCAAAATAAAATTCAAGTTGTAATTACTTAAAGAAATTGAATAGATAACTTTTTTCCCCCCACTGTAACTTCTGATTTCAAATTCCCTCCCCTACCGACTTAATTAGCCCGGGCAAATTCACACATGTTGCGTTGCATGGTGCAAGCTTTTGTAAAAGACATTTCAAGGTAAGTAACATTTCATTTACAAATAACAGTTCTACCAAAGCAAAGCATTTGTGCTAGTCACCTGTAGTCGATTTGTGTATGATGCTCATACAGATAAGAAAATACTTTGCATTACCACATGTAGCTAATGCTACATGTGGTAATGCGGTGTGGTATGTGGTATGCTAATGCATCTTAAAGTAAGTATTGTTCTTGATCCTAAGAGCTGTAGCTATCTTTGTTTTTTTTGTTTGTTTTTTTAAAAATCAGACTGTGTGAAATATTGTTAATGTCATTCCAATAGCATTATTCTAGTATAGGCTATGTGAATCTACTTAACATTAAGACTTTATGTAAGCAGTTAGTATAGTGTGATAATCTAGAGTCATTAGTGCTTTGTTAAGTTGGGACACATTTTTTACAAAATGGGCTGGGAGTGAACAATGTGTAAATTCGAAACCTCTGCAAAAACAGGGTTGCTAAAACGTTAGAGATTACACCACGGTTATGGTGGGGAAGTCTCCCTTGTCTTCACCAAGATTGTTTTTGTTCCCTCAAAACTTGGGGTAGCCTTAGATCACATCTATCCTCTTTAAATAATGTATTAGAGCATTCATCAATGCAATATAGCTAATAGTGTGCAAGGTTTAATTCTTCTGTTTGTGTGGTCTACAGATAAAGGAGGAGTTCAGGAGAATAACCACTGTAAGTGTAACCCATGACTGTATCCCAATTCAGGGTCTGCAGCCTTAAAGGCCGCATTTTAAGGCCGATTACGCCACCGCGACGCGACGAGGGCTGTCCCAATTTGAAGGCTGCTCGAAATGCGGCCCTCAAATGAGTCCTTAATTTCCCTGAATTTTAAGGACATGGCGGTGTAGACTTCGTGGCCCAACATATCCCAGAATGCATAGCGCGGCGGTGGGTGCGGATAATTTTGCCGAAAAAAAAAAACGGCGGCTGAGGGGCGCCCAAAGAGTAAACTTTAAGTAAGTACTGAATATTATGTCACTTATTTATGTGCAAATGTTTAATAACGAAGAACATTAAAACATTACTGTTGGCCACATGTCGGCAAAGTTATGTGACATTAGTGACGTTTGTACTAACTTGGTTTTAAAGCCTTTACTTTAAAATATACGCCGTCCCATAGCTGACCTTAATCTTACAGAGAATGATCAAAGCTCATGTAGAAACAAACAAACAAATGAACAAAAGATTTTCTCCTTCATTTCTGTCAAACAAAGCTGTATGAAACGTTTCCAGCCGTTAGTATCATGGTTGCTAGGCAACCTGGGCGGCGCGACGGAGGCTAGACCGTCCCATTTTACAAGCCTCGCACTTCCGGCCTTAGCGTTCTTTGAGTATGCGGCCCTTGTGGACCGTTAAGGCTGCGTACTTTAAGGCAGCAGACTCTTGCTGTGTCCCAATTTAGGGTCTGCACGCTTGAAGTACGCGCACTACGCGTACTACGTACGGCGCGTACTATAAGTACGAGAAGTGCGGAAATGAGAGGCTTGTGAAATGGGACGGTCTAGCCCTTCGTTGCGCTGTTCAGGTTGCCTAGCAACCATGATACTAACCGCGAGAAACGTTACATACAGCATTGTTTGACAGAAATGAAGGAGAAAAATGTTTTGTCATGACATCACTTTGATTAGTTGAGTATCTGAGGCTGAGGCCACGGGAATAATAAATATATATGTATAGGCTTTAAAGCCAAGTTAACGCTGTAAGTACAAACATCACTAATGTCACACAACTTTGCCAACATGTGGCCAACAGCAATGTTTTAATGTTCTTCGTTATTAAACATTCGCACATAATTAAGTGACGTCATGTTCAGTACTTACTTTTGACAGTTCACTCTTGGCCGCTCCCTTCTGCCGTATTTTGTTGCAAAATTATCCACACCCACCGCCGCGCTATGAATTGTGGGATATATGGGACCACGAAGCGTGCACCGTGTCACTACCCGATCCGTACCGGAAACCCGATCGGTACCCCGCATGCGCAAATCTTACGTCACTTCCTCTCTTTGCCAACATTGCGACACTCAATATATTTGAATGATACGGTTAGCGCCCAGTTAGCTCCTAGCATTTCTCAACAGCTCTGCCTCCTTTTCGACTACCGGGACATTTAAACAATGGATAATCCGTATACAAACAAATTCATGCTTTTCTCCTCAACAGAGAGCGTTCCCCGATTGAACAACAGCGCCGTAAAATAAGAAGAATGGTGCCTAATTACAGACTTAATAATATTGACTTAGCAATGTGTCACGTGAAGATTCAGCAGCCAGATTAAGTGTTTACTGACAATTGACAGTGATAGCGGACATCATCACTATTCCAGTCAATCCTCTCCACACAGACAAGCATAAACACACTCGACTATCACTAAATCAAATTTAACACACGTTTGTAATGACGCCAATTCAGTTTACAACAGGATTCATTCGCTCGGTCAGCAGGTGGCAGTATCCTCGTACACTGGGGAGTAAACTGCCATTAAACGAACAGAAGAAGAAGAAAACATCTGCACATGCGCGGTACGGATTGGGTAGACCCGATTTGTACGGTCCGACTTTGCACATGCGCAGTAAGGATCGGGGAGTCCCAATCCGTAACTATCTTTTTATTTTTAGTTTTTGTCTACATTGTACTGAAATGCTTCATTATTGCAAACATTTTAAGATATACTTATTATTCTTAACATTTTAACAGATACTCTGACCCATAACTATCGTAAAACGCTACGACCGGAAGTAGACACCTTTCGCGCATGCGGGGTACCGATCGGGTTTCCGGTACGGATCGGGTAGTGACACACCGGACCACGCTTGATATTTGGGGAAATCGACGGCGCATTTGGAGTATGCATTTGAAGTACATTTCGAATTGGGACAGCCGTCGTCGCGTGGCGGTGACGTAATCGCACTTGAAATGCGTACTTCAAGCGTGCAGACTCTGAATTGGGACACAGCATCTGAATTGGGATACAGCCCATATCAACTACTTCCTGTCACATGACCCACGTCAGCTGATTTGAGGTCCCTCTCCTGATTGGCTCCTTCCACGTCGCGGCAACTCTGAAAACCGGCTGTGGGGGGATACTTCCGGGTTCGACTCCTGCTGTGGCTGTAAGCTTAAGAACGGTGTTGGAAAACAAAGCGTTTTCTTCCCTCAATTCATCTATAAACTCATTTCACCTCAGCGGTAAGTGTCCTTAATATCTACCAAAAACAACCTTTTGGTTGTCAGTAAGCAGTCGATCGTTTTTGCGATTAAAAAAAATGACTTTGTTCGGCGGTGTTCCCACCGCGAGCAGAACTCAGGTTCAAAAACCGCTGTTTTTGAACCGCACTTTAATGGGCTTACTTTGAAACAAAGTGCGATTGAATGATTATTGGTATGTGTTGCCTTGAATTCGGCTATGCTGTCTGTTAGACAGTTGTTTTTCTTTATTGTTGTTTTTGTATTTGTTTGTAGCGAACGCTACTGGAATATATAGATTAAGCTACGTAGCCAAGATAATTAATAATTTAACTGTTGAACATTTGTGACTGATGATGATGATGATGATGATTCATGATTTGCATTGTTACATAGACTTGCAGAAAAATGTATTTGTTTAATTTGTTTACCGGTAAACTGAATCGAACCTGATGTGCTAATGGACATTTTTCTGACCTACAGGTCAGGCTTTTTTTTTTTTCCCCCTTTGATTGATCTTCTTCATATTGAAGTGGCGAGCCGGTAGGACCATTCTTTGTTGTTTTCCCCCACTTTGCCGTCTTTGGATTACGTATGTGCAGATGTTTTCTTCTTCTTCTGTTCGTTTAATGGCAGTTTACTCCCCAGTGTACGAGGATACTGCCACTTGCTGACTGAGCGAATGAACCCTATTGTAAACTGAATTGGCGTCATTACAAACGTGTGTTAAATTTGATTTAGTGATAGTCGAGTGTGTTTATGCTTGTCTGTGTGGAGAAGATTGTTGGAATAGTGATGATGATGTCCGCTAACACTGTCAGTTGTCAGTATAAACACTTCATCTGGCTGATGAATCTTCACGTGACATATTGCAAAGTCTGTATTATTAACTCTGTAATTAGGCACCATTCTTCTTATTTTACGGCGCTGTTGTTCAATCGGGGAACGCTCTCTGTTAAGGAGAAAAGCGTGAATTTGTTTGTATACGGATTATCCACTGTTTAAATGTCCCGGTAGTCGAAAAGGAGGCAGAGCTGTTGAGAAATGCTAGGAGCTAACTGGGCGCTAACCGCATCATTCAAATATATTGAATGTCGCAATGTTGGCAAAGAGAGGAAGTGACGTAAGATTTGCGCATGCGGGGTACCGATTGGGTTTCCGGTACGGATCGGGTAGTGACGTTGCTGCCAGAGCGATGGTGGCTGAGACGGAGCAGAGCAGAGGTGGAAGTGCCTGGCTTAAAACAGGACATATTAGCTGCATTTAACTTTCAGTTACTCTTTATATAGTTATGTAGGAGTCAGACCATGTTTCTTTTAACTGAAAAACATTACACCAGGTAACCTGCTGTGTTGAAAATGTGTTTTCCGACGATGTTTGCTCTGTAGTAAAATTAGCGATATTTGACTGCCCTGTTGCTCTCATTGAAATGTATACAGCCTTTTTAAAATCTAAAACTTAATATTGTCCGTAGCCTGCTGTTGTTACCACTGTCCTGTTTGAAATGTAATGAGAGAAACTGGTTATTTTGTCATATGTGCATGTGCCGATATTGAACCCAAGGTACTAACTAGCTAACTGACTGGATGCCCATTTACCTTATAACTCCGTGTGTGTGTGTGTGTGTGTGTGTGTGTGTGTGTGTGTGTGTAGATTGTCAGTCCAAAGAGGGAGAGAGGAAAGAGGGGAACATGAGGACAAAGTACAAGATCAGGAAGTACCAGGTAAGAAAACAGACAGGGAGTACTAACAGGCAAAACAGGAACTGTTAAACTGGCAAAGAAAAAGAAAGACAAACAACCAAATTTACTCATACAATCTGGACGTTGTGTTCTCCCTATATTAAAGCTGCTATACAGAATCTGCAAAACAAACTGGGTTGTCAGCCCTGGCACTGCATTACCATATTGAGCTTCAGTCATAGGTTAAAAGAAAAGAAAAAATCTGCAGAGCCATAGTAGTATCTGCAGTAAAGATCTTTTCATACATTGTATACATTGTACCAAAGGCCAAGGTGTCTCCATTTTCTAATAATATTTTGTATATTTCAAGGACTCTTCTATTTTTGGAGTGTATTTTTTATGTATCTGTGTTGTATTATACATACGTGAATCATTTCCCCCCAGTAATTAAGGTTAGGATATGCATTTTTTTTTTTTTTTTTTTTACAATTCCAATCCATTCTTCTTTGTTAGCATTTAAATAACCCAGGACCGGAGGCGCTGGTGGAGATAACTCGAGCACCTCTCTCCGCAACACCGGAATAAAACAGAAACTGCCGCGCTGTAGCTTTCATATGATCTACTCGCTTGCTGATCAATCCGTTGTGGTGTGCCAGCATTGACTGCTGCTTTTTGCCAAACGGATGAGAGGAATAAACCATATAACTTTATATGGACTGGCGCCACCCTGCAATCAATATGCAGGTCGGTTACTAATTAACCTAGTGGCGCAGCCGAGCGCAAGCGCAGTAGAGCGAGCGAGGGAGAGAGAGAGAAAAAGAAAGGCGAGTAGCCCATCCGGCTACACTTACATACAAATTAAATGCAACTAAATCCCATTAAATTTGTATCACTGTTGACTTAAAAGATTTCTAGTCCAACAACACAATAAACAATATAAAAAGTGTATGTAAATATGAAGACAAAATAATGAAAAACACTTCTTGTAAAGCGTTAAATCAGCGTAACGATTATTTTTAAATGCAAAAAATTGATCAGCCAACATACTGGAAACTGTTCTCCTGAACAACAAACAGCAACTACTGTAGCTGGTGTTATTTAATGTTTTAATTAACGGGCGACCGTGGCTCAGGGGGGTTGGGAAGCGTATCTGTAACCGGAAGGTCACCGGTTCAATCCCCGGGCTCTCTGTCCTGGTCGTTGTGTCCTTGGGCAAGACACTTCACCCTACCGCCTACTGGTGTTGGCCAGAGGGGCCGATGGCGCAATATGGCAGCCTCGCTTCTGTCAGTCTGCCCCAGGGCAGCTGTGGCTACAACCGTAGCTTGCCTCCACCAGTGTGTGAATGTGAGAGTGAATGAATAGTGGCATTGTAAAGCGCTTTGGGTGCCTTGAAAAGCGCTATATAAATCCAATCCATTATTATTATTAACTGTTTTCAAATCAACATTTCATATTTTTATTTTATATATGTATCTGTTACACAATTTAAACTTTAATAACTTTACAACAAATAAAAGCCTCCGATGTAATCCTTTTGAAACTACGTTCACATAACTTTGTATTGCAATTTACATTAATGATATCGGCTGTTGAAGCTAAAGGTGTCGCTCTGCACTGTTGGGTTATTAACCCCTCCACTGCCACGCAGTTTTCTGCTGCTTTTAATCAGCCCTGTGGCCCTTCTGACTTTGTCTACTCTGATACAGAAGACCTTAATTCCTGGTTTTATTCTTGCTGTCAAACTATCTTGGAATCTGTGGCTCTAGATGTCATTTCAAACTCTAAGACTGCTGGAATTGCTACTAGAACTCTACCAAAGAGGCAAAAAGGGAATACTTTGCAAATATTATTTCTTCCAACAGTCATAACCCACTTGTGTTATTTAAAACCATTGAGGCTGTTCTTAATACTCCATTGAATGTCTGTTTGGAAGTTTCTGCTAATATGTGCAATAATTTTCTGATTTTCTTTTTTATAGTAAAGGATGTCACCACCAGGGCAAATAGAACTCTTTCTGTCAGCCTTCTCAGTTTTGTATCATCTTCTGCTCAGAATGCAACATTTTGATTATTTATTTATGATAAAATTAAAAAAATATTTTCCCAAAAGTTTACATAATGAATGACATACGACACAAAAGCAAATGTACTAACTCATATCACCATCAATGAAAATAAGTTGGGGGTTTCTAATTATTATTTTACAATAATTTTAATTCAAAGTAATTCAGTGAGTGCTGTCAGGGAACATGTGTTTTGTGCAGATTATTTTCGATACCTATTGTTTAATGTTAATTTTCAACATTTTTAAACTTGTGCTAGCACTGTCTCTTTGCCTAATATTGACATGCTTCCAGTTTTCAAGCTTTTAGTGCCTTTTCATGCTTTATTACATGAAATGGATGGTGTTAGGGAGAAATATTTTCATGTATGGTTAAAATGTCCTTTTATACTTCTATATTTTTTGTATTGCAGGGATAAAGGAAAGTGGAATCAGCCATTCCACAACTTGTTGTTGCCAAAAGATGTATAAAGTTCAGGGCCTGTGTGTGTATATGAACAACACAGTTTCATACAGGAGAAACCTTCTTGGCCCTGGCTGTGATAACATGGTGTTCTCTGCAATAAGAAAGAGACTTTATTGTGTCGGTTAAAGCTGATATCAGCATGGCAATAAAACATCCCTGATAACAACTGAGGTAAGGTGTTTTCTCACATGCTAAGATAGTTTACTCTCTTCTGCTTGCAGACTGTAGTTTTCTGGACAGAAGAGATCCATGTATGTGCTGATTTTTGATCATCCAATTCTTTAATAAATACACCAAAAGATGAAGCGTTTTGACTGCTGGTTCCTAAAAGTGGATAAATGATCATGCTAACAATGGTGATAGCAAGACAATATAAAAGACCCGCCTTTAAAATATAAGAACAAAAAACATAAATGCATAATTTTGCCAGTTAACTTTTATTTAACCTTTAGCAAAAAGCCAAAAAAGGTGTCTAGATTAAGAATTCTCCACCATTTATGACTTGATTAGCTTATTATTACAGAAAGTAGTCAAATTAACTTGTTTCCTCTGAAGTCTGCAGCCTCTCCTGTGAGACTGAGAAAGAAAGCAGCTTTACTTCTTGCTTTCTTTGACCAGTTGTTCCACTTCCTTCATGAAGCGCTGGCAGAGCTCATCCTGCCACGGCAGAGCAACACACTGAACCGCCACAGGTAGACCCTCGCCACCAGTCACTGCCTGAACACAAAACACACTCCTATCACTTAATGCTCAGCAGCTGAACGCACCACAGTCTCCTTCATCCACCTACTGTAACAAAAAAAACTATAAATATTGAAGTAATAATATTATTTCTACTTCAACATGCACAGATGAGTAATAGGGAACATCAAACGAGTGCTTACACCTCTAATAAAGTCTCACATGTGTCAGCTCTTTTTATACAAATATAAAAATAGGGATATGTACTGATAAGTGATCAGAATTATAATATTTCTGGATATCTGAGTTTAAACTGAATCGACTGGAGTCAAAATCAATACGCAGCACTAATTTTATGGAGAAATACGAATGTAATGTAATGAGTTGTGTAACAAATTGGCTTCACCTGGGAATAATTAAGTAATGTACTGGATGGCCTGGCCTGACACAACGTGTTAGTAAATCTGGCTCTATGTTCTCACTCAGTCTTATCTCACTGGTACATGTTGCGTAGAGACCGTGCCAGCAGCTTAGAGGGACCATTGTTCCAATTCATACTTGGTAATCTGTATCTTTTTAAACACATCTTCGCTTAGTTTTCCAAATAAACTGACCAGTGGACAAAAGTTTCACTTCCAGACACACACGCAAAAGGCTCAGAGTTTCCACCTCTTAACCACAGTCTTCTTACTGCACCCTTCTTTACAAAAATCTACTTTATGCCTTTTTAATGTTAAAACCCAGTTTGTCCTGAGACAGTGTTAGTAAATCTGGCTCTGATCTCACTCAGTCTGATCTCACTGGTACATGTTGCCTACCTCTTTGAAGAGTTTGTCCCACATGTCCTGATAACAGCCCTTATAGTGCTTGAGTTCCTCCTCATCCTTTGTGGTCACTGTGGAAACAGTGACTACACCCGCAGGAAAGGAAAGGAGATTTTAGAGTGCCGTGTAGCTGGCAGCAACTGAAAGTGTAGAAAACAAAAATAAAGAAACATAAACACCATTCTTAGCCTTTAAAAATGTTGTTTAATGTTGATGTTTAAAGTGTTCACATTTTAAACATCTTTAAAGTCCTTAGATTACAGTGTTTTAAAAACAAAGTGATAGATACAAAAACTAAGTTGTCTGTCATACTGAGTGAATCATACTTGAGGTTTTGCCACAGTATAAGAAGTTGTAGGCTGGTCCAGTCACAGGACACAGCAGCACATCAATGTTGCAGCTCCTCCAATGTGCTATTGTCTCATGAATGTAGTCCTAAAGAAAACACAGAAAATCTCAATTTCATCTTTAGACTTTCATACGTGACCATGCATCATCAGCTGACAGTACCTCAACAGCAGCATGTTGCTTCCACAGCTCTGGAACAGATCTAGAAATGAAGCAGAACGTTTGGATATAATTCCTAGCACATGGAAATGTAACAAAGAAACTGAGATTCAAGCACAAATGAACAATTTCAAGGATACTTTCTCACCCAACTCCACAAAGAGCACCAAAGGTGGCAGAAACACGAGGAAACTGCCAAAAGAAGAAGATAAACTGAGGTGTAAAATTTATTTTCAAACCAATCTCTAAATTAATATGTTTTGGTCACAGAATTAGAGGACTCACCACGGGTTTGAGCAAGAATGAAATAGTTTTCTTCAACCACTTGGGAAAGCCGTAAGGAAAAACCTGAGGCTCCAGAGAAGGGTCCACAGGTCCCCCTTTCCTAAAATGAAAGAGATCATTGGCACAGGAGAAAACAGTCTGTTCAGAGACACTGAACTGAGAATTACTGTAATGGGTTAAAAAAAGAACCACAACCCCATGTTGTTCATAAAGACAATGGCAGCATGGTGGTGTTTAGCGGTTAGAACTAAAAAGAAACAAAACCTCTAAGAGTTAGATGATTTAAGTTTGGAAAACAAATGGTAATAACTGACTTATTAAATGGAACAACTCACAGTTTTTGTAGCAGGGTGGTAGCTCCATCTGCAAATAAACCCTTTATCAAAAGCTCAGGGATAGTTTGATCCATCTTCAGTGGACAGTAAGGGACGAGCACACCTCCATATTAAAAGGTAATGGTGGAACAGTGGGGTCCAAAGAAAACATGTGGTCACAAAGAAGTGCCTGCATGCACAGAGCCAGGCTGTCCACATCTCTTGCCATGGGTCCAGGAGATGACGGCACTAGTTTCATACGAAATATAAAGCAGTGACTCAAATATTTGAGACAGTCTGTGTTGGTGAAATATTGCTATACAGTGGTTATGTAACTACATTTACTTTATATGTAAAGTAGATATGTTTCTTACCTGACTTTTGCCCTCGATAAATTGGACGAACCCCCTGTAAACTAATCATTACCCAAAAGTGTTAATAAAGCTTAACTCAGCAATGTATAATACATTTCCAAAAACTGACTGAATGAGACCCACCTGAGCCGACCTGCAGTTGGTTTGAAACCACAGATTCCACAGAAGGATGCAGGAATATGGATACTGCCTCCTATATCAGTGCCCATACCAAGCAGGGAGCCCCCTCCCCCGATGACAGCCCCACATTATAATAACCCACATTCTAAAATGTAAAATCTAATTAGTTCTCAGAATGTAAAGAATTTATGCAAAATCGCTGCCTTAAAGAAAAGTACAGCTTACTTAAGATTGCTGAGTTAGAGCAACTTATTCATTGTGAGTACACAGCAGTAAGAATAGCTTGATTTTTCTGAGTGAGAAATACTAAATGTTATCCACTGAAATAAACATTTATTGTTCAGCTAAATTAAAAAATAGTTTGTGGTAACTTACGTTTTAACATTTTGCTTGCATACAAATTAAATGCAACTAAATCCCATTAAATTTGTATCACTGTTGACTTAAAAGATTTCTAGTCCAACAACACAATAAACAATATAAAAAGTGTATGTAATTATGAATACAAAATAATAATGAAAAACACTTCTTGTAAAGCGTTAAATCAGCGTAACGATTATTTTTAAACGCAAAAAATTGATCAGCCAACATACTGGAAACTGTTCTCCTGAACAACAAACAGCCACTACTGTAGCTGGTGTTATTTAATGTTTTAAAGGTTTTCAAATCAACATTTCATATTTTTTATTTTATATATGTATCTGTTACAACATTTAAAACTTTAATAATTTCACAATGAACCAAAGCCTCGGATGCAATCCTTTTGAAACTACGTTTAAGCGTCCCATAACTTTGTATTGCAATTTACATTAATGATATTGGCTGTTGTAAAGGTCCAGTTTTGTTTATTGATCTAAGCCTGAGCTGCTATGCGTGGTTTCCAGTAGAGGGCGCTGTCGCTTAGTTAGCGGCAAGCCGCACTTCCAGCTTGTATTTGATTGCTTAGTTGATATTTTATTGTATTTTCTGCTTTGTTTGAGTTCATATTTGTAATAAGCGTCTAAGAAAATGTATTTTGTGTTTTTGTTTACTTTTCACGGTGCATTGGCGCACCTCAGCACTGTTAGATTCTGAATGAATCTCAGTGTAAAAATGAATGCACCCATCGAGGCTCTCTCTATTTCTTCCTTGGTCCGGGGGACTGCTACAGTGAAAACTCGGTCGCTGATTAAAAGACTACTTGCTAGCTGCCATGCCAGATGAGTGCAGCCCATGCCTGTCGAGCTGGGTCCATGTGTCAGCTGTGAGAGATTTCTACACCAGTCAACATCATCATTGCTTCGTCGCCTACCTCCACTTTGAACTCTGATAGTCACTTTACAAAGGTGCAGGTTTTATGCCCATTAAGGACTTTGCTGATAACAAAGTTAACATGTCTGCACACTAATTCAGAGTTACTTGCCTTAAATATTTTGTGGTTTACAGCCTTAAAGGTATACTGCATTGCACTAAGTATTTACAATCTTTAAATTGTATGGGTTTATTCTTCTTGAAAGTAACGTTATGGTGTATCAGCAGGATTTACAGTTACATTTTGTCTAATATGTAAATGGTAAATGGACTGGTTCTTATATAGCGCTTTTCTACTCTGTCCGAGCACACAAAGCGCTTTATACAGCTAATTCATTCACCCAATCACACCCATTCACACAAGCACTTCTAAGCTTAAGTGCTAAGTATCTAACATTCATACACATTCACACTCCGATGGATGCATCGGAGAGCAACATGGGGTTAGTATCTTGCCCAAGGATATTTGGCATGCAGACTGGAGCAGCCTGGGATTGAACCACCGACCTTCTGGTTAGTGGCTGATCCGCTCTGCCACCTGAGTTACAGCCAAACAGATGCTAATCTGTTTATTTATGTGATGTAAACATGTGATGTGAGCATTGTTTCCAAAAAGTTAAAGTAAGTCCAGACGTTATCACATAGAGCAACATACACATTCCAGTAACAAAATGTTGAACCCTGCTGAAGAAGCCGACGACTCAGAGCAACAAGGAGTGAGAACCAGCAATCGGGAAAGGCATTTAACTGAAAAAGGTAAAGAAATGCAAGAATATGAGGCAAAGAAAAATGAGAAGGCATTTAACAAAGCTTATGACACTTGGAAGAAGGCAGCTAAAGAAATCAGAACAAAGCTGAAAACTTTCTGCTCACCTAAAGAACTAAATAATGTCAGTCATGACATAAGAGACAAGCACGCTGTAGTACAACAGCATTATGAACCCATTCGCCGCAGCCAATCCGTGACGCCAGACATTGTTAAGCGAATGGATGCTTGTGCAGTGCTCACAACTGACATTTGTGAAGTTATTGCTAAACGACAGGAAAATATCGATCAGCTCTTTAATGATCGCCTTGAAAAGGAAAGAGTATCGACATTTAGACCTCACAATACTACTCCAGAACGAGAAGAACTTAGCTTAGTTCAAGCCCTTGCCAGCTTTCTTACCCTAAACAGGCTTCCTGTACCTGAGCCCACCATCTTTAGTGGCGACCCCCTAAAGTTTATGGTTTGGAAGGTATCCTTTATGGCACTAATTGGTGACAAACCTCTACCTGTGTGTGAGAAAATGTTGTATCTAAAGAGCTATCTTGCAGGTGAAGCACGAAAGGCAGTGGAGGGATATTTCTTCCGCAACAGTGAGCAGGCATTTGGAGCGTTCTAGAGGAAAGGTATGGCAGCCTATTCGTTATCCAAAGAGCCTTTAGGGCTAAACTCACAAAATGGCCTAAAATAGCTGCCAGTGATCCTATAGCACTGAGGGAGTTTGCAGATTTTCTCCAAAGCTGTGCAGAGGCTATCCCTCAAGTCAAAGGCCTAGATATCCTTATTGATTGTGAGGAAAATCAGTGGATAGTACAGAGATGGAGCCGCATTGTAGTGGAGGAGCTAGACAAAAGCCAAGACTACCCCAACTTTGCTCGCTTTACAAAGTTCATACAAAACGAAGCTAAAGTAGTTTGCAATCCTGTTGCCTCACCATTCCTAATGAACGAAAGGGCATCAGAAGAGCTGCACGTTAAAAGAGCGACATTTTTCATTAATTCATTAATCCCATGCAAACGTACACCTATCTGGAACAACCCTGACATATTACAAAACAATAATATGATAAACTTTCCAGACTGGAGTTGCAAAGCAATTAAATACTTGGAACATATATTGGAAGGAACAGACTTTATTTCGTTCGACAGACTAGTTACACAATATGGGATCAACAAGAAACGATTTTTGGAATATCAACAAATTAAATCCATAGTGAAAAAAGAAATTTAATCCCAGTGAAGCTGAATTACAAACACCACCAAGTGTGGTACAATTTTTTAGTCTAAAACCCCCCAAATTATTGTCTAAAATATACAGAACACTTTCTAAAATAGATGAATCAATATCCCTTCCTATTGCAAAATGGGAAGCAGATTTATCAATCAGCTTAGACCCAAACCTTTGGTCTCAGATATGCTTAAAAACCTTTCAATGGATCAGAAATCCCAGTTTGCAATTAATACAATACAAAATATTACACAGAGTGCACTATACTGGTCATAGGATGTTCAAGATGGGCTGCTCACACTGCACAGCAAATACACCGAACAATTACATCCACACTCTTTGGTTCTGTCCACCAGTTCAGAAATTTTGGCGTGAGATATGTGAAGACTTATCAAAGTGTCTGAAATGGAGTCTGGGGAGTCCCTAGGGATGTTTCCCTGGAGGGCCTAACTCGGGGGATGTGGCCATGACCTGGTTAAGGGCTCTGGGGGCTCTTAGATGGTGTTTTCCTTGTGGCTGCGTACAGCGGAGATGGGGGAGGGTCTGTGCTGGCAGACGTTGGTTACTGGCCTGGTAGCCTGGCTGCCCCTGGGTGGGTCCGGGACAGGCGTGGAGGCTTGGGGGTCTGGGGGTGCTCCGCCCCCCCGGTCTGGGGTGCTGGCTGGGCCTTGGGGGCTTGGGTCCTGGCTGTTATGTCGCCGGAGCTGTGGGCGGATGGGTGCAGGGGGGCTCAGCCCCAGTGCAGGGGATCTCTGGTGCATCGGCCCCACTAGGGGGCTCTCTAACTGGTGGGGAGGTGTATCTCAACATTCTGTTATGCAGACATATGTGTTCTTAAAAGCAATTCTTTGTTTTGCGAGCGGAGTGGATGGCGTTTTGCTTCGCAGTGCGCATTAACAAAGCGGGGATGCTTTTTATTTACATCTAGTCAAAAGTGTTACTAATTGTGTTTTAATCACACTAATTTTATGATTCTGACAAAGTCTCAGCAGACAGTGTTGCAACCATTTTATTTTATAAACGGCACAAATGCGAATTTCTTCTTTTTTTTCTTTTTTTTTTTCTGCCTGTCCCATTTGGTTCTTTAGCCGTCAGAATTGTTGTCTGAAGACCAACAAGGATACCCAATGGATTTATTTTGCCAAATGGATCATCATGGCATTGCCGTATTGGTCCATTTGATCGACCTTTGTTTTTATTATTTATTTTATTTTATTTTCAGTTGTTACAGACGGGACAGACATGAGTGAGGGATAGGAAAGGGAGAAAGAAAGAGGAAGGAAAAGAAAAACAGAAGGGGAAAGGGACAGTGAGAAAGGGGGGGGGGGAAAAAATATCTCTGGGATCACCTGTTGAGAGAAAAAGAATAGAAAACAAGCAAAAAAAAAACAAAACAAAGCAACATACTATACACAACACCATCGCATTAATCTAGCTAAGTGTAAACAGCAGTAAATACTAAATATTGAATGTTGTTGTGCAGCACGCAGGACAGACAGCGCACAATGTGCTTTGAAGTAGCAGCCAAGAAAGGTGTGATTTAAGTCTACGAACAGTGAACACCTGTGTGCACACCTGTGTGGATCGGCGCGCTTGTATTCAAATGGTTTCCCCATGTAATGGTCTGCAAGAGGATGTAGAGAGCCATAGCTCTGTCCCCCAGGGCATGAAGCAGGCATGGGGGAGATCCAGGCCCCAGACATCCAGAGGCCCCAGAGTGCAAGAGCCCAAGGAGGACCACCGGAGGGGCATCCGTGCCACCTTCATGGGAAGGGCTGAGGATCCCCAGACGAGGGGTCACCCAGTAGCCACCTGGCAGAAACTAGAGGGGGCTGCACCGGCGTGCCCGCCGGCTCCGCCGGCAGCCAGCTGTGCCAGAGTGAACCGAGCCGCAGGCACAGAGGCCAGAGGCCCGAGGGCCCTCCGCGCCCCGGAAGAGGCCTGACCGAGCAGCAGGCGCCAGGCCCCGCCAAGTAGCCACCGGGAGTGAGCTGGCACATGACCTGAGCGCCCAGCCCCGGACACCAAGAACCAACAATGCACCGACCCCTGAGGGCATCAGTCACCGGCAGGGAGTGTGGTGAGGGGAGATAGGCCTCCACACTTGGAGGGCCTGGGAGTTCCCAGAGAGGTGGAGTCTAAGACCCGACCTGACATATAGACACAGACAAACAGGCACACACAGACACAGACATGCATTCCCACCCTCATGCACACATATACAAACACTCAGCACTCACCCAACGTAGGAATAAACGTAAATGGACATGTACACACAATCACACTCCCCAAACATACTCTATACCCCGGGTCCAGGTATCCTCGCCCCCAGAGGGGGAAACGGCACCCAAACCCAAGAGATGTTACCCTTCCCTCCGGGGTGGAGGCAAGCAGACCGCCCCAGGCTCCGCAGCAGCAGGGAGGCCAATCGGACAGCCAGCATCTCTTCCCAGCCCCCCTGCCCCGATGGCTAGCAGAGAACGGGGGTGTGTTAATACCCCATACCCTCCTCCTCCCGCTCAAGTGTAGTGTTGCTGCGTGTTGCTCTAAAGTGTATTTAAAACAAGGGAGAGCATGGTGCTGCTGCCAGAGAGCAGCAGGTGTTAGCACGGCCCCTCCCGAGAACCCTCAATGTCTACATGGATTTAAAATTGAGAGGTGGGCACCGGCGCCAGAGGTAGGTTTGAATACACAGACCGTCTACTGGACGCCGTTAGCGTGCCCACCCTCAAGGCCCTATATATATATATATATATACATATATGTGTGTGTGTTATGAGCCCCAAAGCCCTACCTGTGTGGGTGGGTGTGGTGGAGCGGGAAGAGGGAGGCAGCCGGGGATGGGGAGGAAAAAAAGTTAGGGGAGGGTGTCCCTCCCTAGGGCCAGCTCCCCCGCTGACCCCAATAGGCACCCCCGTCCTCTGGTATCCACCAAGGCAAGGGAGCCCAGGCCCATCCAGACCGGGGCCTACGGCAGCAACACCGCCAAGCCCCACAGGACCCGGGGCAGCCCACCCTACCCCACCGCAGAGGAAACTGTACCCACCCCAACATTCAATCATCTCCCAGACTACACAAGACACAGACACCCAGGTTAAGATTATTCTCCACCTCTCCTATGTCTCTCCCCCACCTGCAGAGTGGACTCCTGCAAAGATGGAACAACCTCCCTGCCAGTTGAAGAGCCCCCCGGTTAGGCCGATGCACAAGAGGCCCCCTGCGCCAGGGCTGAGCCCCCGTGCACCCACCCGCCCACAACCTCGGCGACACACCGACGAGGACCGAAGCCCCCAAGGCCCAGCCAGAGCCCCAGCACGGAGGCGAAGCACCCCCGAACCCCAAACCCCCACGCCCGCCCCGGATCCACTCAGGGGCAGCCAGGCCACCAGGCCAGTAACCTACGTCCGCCAGCACAGACCATCCTCCAGCCCCGCTGCACGCGGCCACGAGGGGAACAACCTCTGAGAGCGACCAGAGCCACTAACCAGGTTATGAACACAACCCCCGGGTTAAGCCCTCCAGGGATAACGTCTCTAGGGGTCCTCCAGGTGCCCTAAGCCCATCCCAACCTCCACATCAACCACAATAGCCAAGGCGGGACCAAACCACGACCCCCCAACCCCGCTAGGTGATGGAGCCGATCAAAGGAGCCCAGAGGGATTGATCTAATGTGGTGGCAGAGGCTATATCGAGACTAATGTGATCTATTAGATAGTTTCTATATTGGCTAGAATTAAGATTATTTTTATTTTTCCAGTTCATGAGGACCGTTTTCTTGGCGATGCATAGGGCAGTAAAAACCATGTGGACTGTATTAGTTTCTGTAGTGACATCATCCAAATTTCCCAACAAGCATACTAAAGGGGAGGTTGGAATTTTACATTTCAGACACTTTGATAAGTCTTCACATATCTCGTGCCAAAACTTCTGCACTGGTGGACAGAACCAAAGAGCGTGGATGTAATTGTCTGGTGTATTGCCTTGACAGTGTGAGCAGTTGTTGGCGGATGTAAAGCCCATCTTGAACATTCGATGACCTGTATAGTGCACTCTATGCAGTATTTTGTATTGTATTAATTGCAGATTGGGATTTTTAATCAATTTAAAGGTTTTTAAGCACATCTGAGACCAGACGTTTTGGTCTAAGCTGACTGATAAATCTGCTTCCCACTTTGCAATAGGAAGGGATATTGATTCATCTATTTTAGAAAGTGTTCTGTATATTTTAGATAATAGTTTGGGGGATTTAAGAGTAAGAAATTGAACCACACTTGGTGGTGTTTGTAATTCAACTTGACTGAGGTTAAATTTCTTTTTTACTATGGATTTAATTTGTTGATATTCCAAAAATCTTTTCTTGTTGATCCCATATTGTGTAACTAGTCTGTCAAATGGAATAAATTCTGTTCCCTCTAATATATGTTCTAAGTATTTAATTCCTTTACAACTCCATTCTGGGAAATTAATCATATTATTGTTTTGTAATATGTCAGGGTTATTCCAGATAGGTGTACGTTTGCATGGGATTAATGAAGACTCCGTTATTTTTAGAAACTCCCACCATGCTGTCAGAGAAAAGCTGATGTTGATGCTTTTAAAGCATTCATGTCTTTTGATGTTTGAGCTAATAAATGGTAGGTCTGAAATCTCTAGATCATTGCATAGTGCCTGTTCAACATCTAGCCAGGGCTCATCTAAGAGGGTACATTTTAACCATTCTGAGATGAACTGAAGCCTGTTGGCTAAGAAGTATTGGTGAAAATTAGGCAGATCTAATCCTCCTCTATCCTTGGTTCTTTGTAGCGTTTTTAAGCTGATACGCGGGGGTTTATCTTTCCAAAGGAATTTAGAAATATGTGAATCCAGAGATCTGAACCAATCTTGTGATGGTTTGTTGGGGATCATTAAAAATAAGTAATTTATTTTTGGCAAGATCATCATTTTTATAGTGGCGACCCTTCCCATGAGTGATATGGGTAGAGATTTCCATCTAGTCAGATCGCCTTCTACTTTCTTTAGAAGTGGGATGTGGTTTAATTTAATTAAGTCTGAAAGCTTAGGAGAAACATTAATACCTAAATATTTAATATTTCCAGATTGTAGTGGGGCAGAAGATGAATTATGGAAGGAGCAGTTAATGGGAAGAACTGTAGATTTTGGCCAGTTAATTGAATAATCTGAAACTCTTGAAAACCAGTTTATTAGAGTAATTACCTCAGAGAGGTTGATTTGTGAGTTTTGCAGAAAAAGCAACACATCATCCGCATTGAGACTGATTTTATGTTCTACGTTCTTACATTTTATGCCCTTAATTGTTGTAGCCTGCACAAATGCGAATTTCTTCTGAACGGGCAATGTCAGCCTGTTCACAAGCGTTTCATTTAATAAAACCACTAGTTTTAATTTAACTAGTTTTTACGCATCTACTGGGGTTTCTTTCACGGGTTGATGCGATCATTTTATTTCAAAATCGGGATTTCGGAATGTTGAACTAAGAGGGAGACAGAGCCAGCTAGTTTTTAACACAGTAAATGGTCACAAATAACATTCAGTCCTTTAGAAAATAAATGCTATAAGCAGGCAGTATCGCTCTTTTCAAACTAATCGTCTTTTAATCACACTCATTTTGTGATTCTAATGTCACACCTTGCAGCGATGCAAGCATTTTATTTATTTAAAAACAGATCAAACGGGCATTTCTTCTGTAAGGGGTTTCATGGTTTCAGAGTAGTTTTTAACACAACAGATGGTCGCAAATAACATTCAGCCCTTTAGAAAATAAACGCTACAGTGATACTTCTAAAACCAGTCGCCCAGACCCGCTCCATCTTTTCAACAGCTGGCTAATTGTTTGAATTTGTTAAGGATTGCAAAGGCCCATTGTGGGTATCATTTAATTGTTGTGATTCCTTAGGAAAAGGTAAAAACCGACAGGTGTACCAGTCGGGTGGGGACCCCGCCTACTGTCTGAAGTATCGGTTCATTTGTAATTCCTCGACAAGGTAAAAGCCCCGCAGACGTACCAGTCGAGCAAGGTCTCGCCTATTTTCTGAAGTAGCCTCCAACAGCGGTCCCTTAGGCCTATATTGGCCAGTTACACCGGATCTCAGCAACTGCGTGCCCCCACCCTCATTGTTTTAAACTTGCACAGCAAGGTAATGCTAAGAAGTGTATTTCATACATTGGAATAAATGTATTCTTTTCTATACTTTATAAGTATGAAACTCTAAAGATTTTAAGTTCATGCACATTGTGAAACAAGAATCTAAATCTTTGTGAAACAATGATTTCTATAAAAGCATGTTGTTTATGGGGATAATGTGAAAAATCTTTTGCGGGCTCTAATAATGATCAGTGGTAATTGAAGAGGAAGCTTGAACCCTGGCTCTGGACATTTTCATGACAAGTGACAGTGCAGACATCTGCTAACGAGAGAACATGTTTTATCATCATAACACCTGCGAATTTAAGCATCGTTAAAGTGTCACTTCAGCAATGCTGCCGGGAGAAAGAAGTGTTGACTCATGTTTTTTAATAGAAGACTTAAAACACTAAACTCTCATTTCTGTGGTTATTTTAAGTTTACAGAATATAACATCTGGTAAGACGATGAGTTTTTACTTCTCACTGTCTGTGTTATGTGTATCTATTTATCATGTGTGCTTTGCTCTGTAAACTGTAAAATGTTTCATTGTATTCATGAAATAAACCAGAATTTCAAATATCCGAATCTTTTACGTTTTTTCTGCTTTTGTTCACTCCAAGTTTGACAAAACCCACAGCTCACTAACTATGTGGAGCAATCTCAGTGTATTTAGCTGCTTTTTCCCTAAACACAATCAGTTGGCTGAGAGAAATGCCTGTAGTCATCCACATTGGTCATTGTGAATGTTGAAGGACATTTGTTCCATAGACACATTACACTAGCGTTTCCTGCACTTAATCCAACACTGCTATGTTCTATTTAAATCCAGATTCCTTTTATAGTTTGCAATGAAATTTGTTAAACCGTTGTTTAATGGGACAGAAGTACAAGTCACTCTTTACTAACACACTGTAGATAAGTTTATTGCTGTTGTTGCTATTACTCAGTAAACAAACAAGGACTCTAAACTCAGAACAGAAAGATACAGTTGGAAGATTAGTGATTGTTTTTATGATGCGTAGTAAACTACACCCTCTTCTTCTCTGTATTTATGTTGTTTGTGTGCGTGCATGTGTGTGTGTGTATGCCTTAGAAGTCAAAGTATACATTAGCCATACTTACAAAAACATTTTTAATTTCATTTAGAACTGAGATTCTAAGTTGTAAGCAGAAATCTTATGCTCAACCAGGAGTATGTTTCCCCACTTTCATAATGCTGAGGCATCAAATCCATGATCCAACAGATGGTTTGTCACACGTGGGCGAGAAGGGCAAGCCCCCCCTTACTTACACAACCTCACACACTATCGATTTTTAAAGCTCTTGTGTACAACGGTTTAGCTACAGATATAACTTCTACTTTTGATAAAGATCACTCCCTCTGCATATTTCTTAAGAAATGAAGCGTCTTTACTGGGATATTTATTGTCAAACTATGCGATTTTCCAAATGTGTGTGGAGTAAAATGTTGTGACCAAGAATCATTCAGGATTAACAACACAGTCTGTCTTATAGTTCCCATACTTTACCGCTACTTTTACAAACACATGCTTCTTCATATCGGTTTAATTGGTTTTTTATGAAACTGATTTTCAATAGTACAACCAACGTCTAACTTTTCCTTGCTCCCCAGTATAAATGCAAGAATTTTGCAGACTTTATTGAAACTGTCACAATTTAACACTCAATGCCATAAACAGAGTTGATCCATGTTTCTATGGACAGTGTTTCATACATCAACAGCTCTGAAAATTACTTTTAAAGTAATGTAGAACATGATCTCTCTCACTCTCAGCGTCTCTAAAAAACCCAGTAAACTGGCAATCACCTCTAAACATGGGGGTTAGTTTATAGGCTTTTTGTTTGTTTGTTTGTTTGTTTTGTTTATCAGCTGCAACACCATGTAATGCATGGATGTTAGACTCTTTCACCAGACCATGTTGCTAGCCCAACCACCAGGCTCAGGGTCTCTGAACTCTAACCCTGGCTGCCAAATGTGCCTCTGACCCTCTTGTGCCTTTTCACCACCAGACTAAGTTTGTAGTCTCACCTACTAATATTATTTTATTACAGGACAATATTCAGCTAGGTTACTACTTTGACTTTCTTACTTTGAGCACATTTCTGAGCCCATACATTATCAAACTTTTACTTGAGTATTTCTGACACTAGCAGCTATACTTCTACTTAAGTAAAAAAAAAAAAAAAAAGCCTGCACTATTGGTATAAAGCTGTCTGTAATTCTTTAACAGTTCATGCAACAATTATAAATTAAACCTGCACCACAGCTAACTCTTTTTAATAACCAATAACAGGTGTATTTCTTGGATCTACTGATACAGCCAAAACACTCTGCTTGTATAATGCCATATTCTCTCCTTTGTCTCACAACAGGGTGATTCCCAAAGTACGACTCAATAAACAGAGACTCTAAAACCAGAACAGAAAGATAAAGTTGGAAGGTCAAAGATTAAGGTTTGTGTTTTTATAGCACAAAGTAAACTGTCCCCTTGTCTTCTAGGCCTTGGCGTGCGTACCTTAGAAGTCAGATTAGACATTAGTCATACTTCCAAAGACATTTTGAATTCCATTTATAACTGAGATGTCAAGCTGATATCAGACATCTTGTGCTCACCAGGAGCATGTATCCCCAACTTCAAAACCTTAAGGTGTCAAATTCACAAACCCAACATGGGATCATTCAACACAAACATTGAAACATATGCTGTTGGGTAAATATCATGGTATGCTAACTATATTTAAAAATAAACTGGGTTGCACCAGCTGACCTCAAAACCTCAAAGATTAGTATCTATAAGTTGCTGCACATTCAGGACACAGATGTTGCAACACAGATTGCTCATTGCCATTGATTAACTAAAATACACACACACACAGTTTGTTTTATATGTTAATGGGCTTATTTTTTAAACATAAAATACATAAAACTAATGTTACAGACAGCTTAGAGCAAAGAGATATAGGTGTGTTTTGTGCAGATTATTTTCGATACCGATTGTTTAATGTTAATTTTCAACATTTTTAAACTTGTGCTAGCACGGTCTCTTTGCCTGATATTGACATGCTTCCAGTTTTCAAGCTTTTAGTGCCTTTTCATGCTTTATTACATGAAATGGATGGTGTTAGGGAGAAATATTTTCATGTATGGTTAAGATGTCCTTTTATACTTCTATATTTTTTGTATTGCAGGGATAAAGGAAAGTGGAATCAGCCATTCCACAACTTGTTGTTGCCAAAAGATGTATAAAGTTCAGGGCCTGTGTGTATATGAACAACACAGTTTCATACAGGAGAAACCTTCTTGGCCCTGGCTGTGATAACATGGTGTTCTCTGCAATAAGAAAGAGACTTTATTGTGTCGGTTAAAGCTGATATCAGCATGGCAATAAAACAGCCCTGATAACAACTGAGGTAAGGTGTTTTCTCACATGCTAAGATAGTTTACTCTCTTCTGCTTGCAGACTGTAGTTTTCTGGACAGAAGAGATCCATGTATGTGCTGATTTTTGATCATCCAATGCTTTAATAAATACACCAAAAGATGAAGCGTTTTGACTGCTGGCTCCTAAAAGTGGATAAATGATCATGCTAACAATGGTGATAACAAGACAATATAAAAGACCCACCTTTAAAATATAAGAACAAAAAACATAAATGCATAATTTTGCCAGTTAACTTTTATTTAACCTTATTTATTATTTTTATTTTTTATTTAGCCAAAAAAGTGTCTAGATTAAGAATTCTCCACCATTTATGACTTGATTAGCTTATTATTACAGAATGTAGTCAAATTAACTTGTTTCCTCTGAAGTCCTCAGCCTCTCCTGTGAGGCTGAGAAAGAAAGCAGCTTTACTTCTTGCTTTCTTTGACCAGTTGTTCCACTTCCTTCATGAAGCGCAGGCAGAGCTCATCCTGCCACGGCAGAGCAACACACTGAACCGCCACAGGTAGACCCTCGCCACCAGTCACTGCCTGAACACAAAACACACTCCTGTCACTTAATGCTCAGCAGCTGAACGCACCACAGTCTCCTTCATCCACCTATTGTGACAAAAAAAAAAACTATAAATATTGAAGTAATAATATTATTTCTACTTCAACATGCACAGATGAGTAATAGGGAACATCAAACGAGTGCTTACACCTCTAATAAAGTCTCACATGTGTCAGCTCTTTTTATACAAATATAAAAATAGGGATATGTACTGATAAGTGATCAGAATTATAATATTTCTGGATATCTGAGTTAAAACTGAATCGACTGGAGTCAAAATCAATACGCAGCACTAATTTTATGGAGAAATACGAATGTAATGTAATGAGTTGTGTAACAAATTGGCTTCACCTGGGAATAATTAAGTAATGTACTGGATGGCCTGGCCTGACACAACGTGTTAGTAAATCTGGCTCTATGTTCTCACTCAGTCTTATCTCACTGGTACATGTTGCGTAGAGACCGTGCCAGCAGCTTAGAGGGACCATTGTTCCAACTCATACTTGGTAATCTGTATCTTTTTAAACACATCTTCGCTTAGTTTTCCAAATAAACTGACCAGTGGACAAAAGTTTCACTTCCAGACACACACGCAAAAGGCTCAGAGTTTCCACCTCTTAACCACAGTCTTCTTACTGCACCCTTCTTTACAAAAATCTACTTTATGCCTTTTTAATGTTAAAACCCAGTTTGTCCTGAGACAGCGTTAGTAAATCTGGCTCTGATCTCACTCAGTCTTATCTCACTGGTACATGTTGCCTACCTCTTTGAAGAGTTTGTCCCACATGTCCTGATAACAGCCCTTATAGTGCTTGAGTTCCTCCTCATCCTTTGTGGTCACTGTGGAAACAGTGACTACACCCGCAGGAAAGGTAAGGAGATTGTAGAGTGCCGTGTAGCTGGCAGCAACTGAAAGTGTAGAAAACAAAAATAAAGAAACATAAACACCATTCTTAACCTTTAAAAATGTTGTTGAATGTTGATGTTTAAAGTGTTCACATTTTAAACATCTTTAAAGTCCTTAGATTACAGTGTTTTAAAAACAAAGTGATAGATACAAAAACTAAGTTGTCTGTCATACTGAGTGAATCATACCTGACGTTTTACCACAGTATAAGAAGTTGTAGGCTGGTCCAGTCACAGGACACAGCAGCACATCAATGTTGCAGCTCCTCCAATGTGCTATTGTCTCATGAATGTAGTCCTAAAGAAAACACAGGAAATCTCAATTTCATCTTCGCACTTTCATATGTGACCATGCATCATCAGCTGACAGTACCTCAACAGCAGCATGTTGCTTCCACAGCTCTGGAACAGATCTAAAAATGAAGCAGAACGTTTGGATATAATTCCTAGCACATGGAAATGTAACAAAGAAACTGAGATTCAAGCACAAATGAACAATTTCAAGGATACTTTCTCACCCAACTCCACAAAGAGCACCAAAGGTGGCAGAAACACGAGGAAACTGCCAAAAGAAGAAGACAAACTGAGGTGTAAAATTTTTTTTTAAACCAATCTCTAAATTAATATGTTTCGGTCACAGAATTAGAGGACTCACCACGGGTTTGAGCAAGAATGAAATGGTTTTCTTCAACCACTTGGGAAAGCCGTAAGGAAAAACCTGAGGCTCCAGAGAAGGGTCCACAGGTCCCCCTTCCCTAAAATGAAAGAGATCATTGGCACAGGAGAAAACAGTCTGTTCAGAGACACTGAAATGAGAATTACTGTAATGGGTTCAAAAAGAACCACAACCCCATGTTGTTCATAAAGACAATGGCAGCATGGTGGTGTTTAGTGGTTAGAACTAAAAAGAAACAAAATCTCTAAATGTTAGATGATGAATCTATGAAGAATAATGAAGTTTGGAAAACAAATGGTAATAACTAACTTGTTAAATGGAACAACTCACAGTTTTTGTAGCAGGGTGGTAGCTCCATCTGCAAATAAACCCTTTATCAAAAGTTCAGGGATAGTTTGATCCATCTTCAGTGGACAGTAAGGGACGAGCTAAAGACACAAATATCAACACTGAGGACCTATGACTCATATCACAAACGTGGCTTGACAGTGATCATAGTGTGTGTGGTGACGTCTTACTGTGTGCCCTGCTTGCTCTAGCAGAGCTTTGACCTCTCTGACGCTTCGGGCCATGCTTGGAGATGGATGCGTGTAGCCATCGCTTTCATAATAACCAATCCTTAGAGGTCTGGAGCTTCTGTATATCTAAGGGTCAATCATTTTTACTTCCTCAGTCAATTAAACATAATCAGTTTGAATTGATTACAGCCTGTAAAGTTAATTCTGTATCTCCGGAGATTAATAACAGGTGAGGTAAGAGTAATATAAAGTGAAGCATTAGGAAAAACTATGTATCGGCTTAATTTGTAGCTTTTAAACAAAAGAATAATCATTAACAGATTATATGAACCTCACAGTACAGGACACACCTCCATGTTAAAAGGTAATGGTGGAACAGTGGGGTCCAAAGAAAACATGTGGTCACAAAGAAGTGCCTGCATGCACAGAGCCAGACTGTCCACATCTCTTGCCATGGGTCCAGCAGATGACGGCACTAGTTTCATACGAAATATAAAGCAGAGACTCATATTTGAGACAGTTTGTGTTGGTGAAATATTCCTATACAGTGGTTATGTAACTACATTTACTTTATATGTAAAGTACATATGTTTCTTACCTGACTTTTGCCCTCGATAAATTGGACGAAGCCCCTGTAAACTAATCATTACCCAAAAGTGTTAATAAAGCTTAACTCAGCAATGTATAACAAATTTATAAAAACTGACTGAATGAGACCCACCTGAGCCGACCTGCAGTTGGTTTGAAACCACAGATTCCACAGAAGGATGCAGGAATACGGATACTGCCACCTATATCAGTGCCTATACCAAGCAGGGAGCCCCCTCCCCCGATGAGAGCCCCCTCCCCACCAGATGAACCTCCAGAGGTCTTCTGGGGGTTATGAGGGTTCACAGTCTGCCCGTAGATAGGATTCCTGCAGTCATAGCTGTCAACAGACAGTTAATGACTCGTTGCATATTATTTTCATTCATATTTTCATTATTTGCACATTTGGAATGGACAAAGGCAACTTAACACATGCACACAGTTTTAAATGTGCTGTAGATTTTTATGTGAGTAATTAATAAAAGATGTACTTTAAAAGAGCTTGAGGCAAGTTGGTTCTCACAAAGGGAATAGCTCCTTGTTTCTTCAGGACTTGAACAAGCACACTGTCCTTTTCAGCGGGCTGGTCCAGGTTAATGACCACACCACAAGAACAGTCATGATTCTAGTGTTGGAAAAAACAAAGATGATAATGTTACATCAAATACCTGAGCTATGATGCTCGCGAATACTGTACCATACTTATAAATACTGATGGGAAATACTTCAATACTCCCAACCCCCAAAGGGGCCATGGTCGCCCCGTGGCTCAGGGGGTTGGGAAGCGTATCTGTAACCGGAAGGTCACTGGTTCGATCCCCCAGGGCAGCTGTGGCTACAACTGTAGCTTGCTTCTATGAGGTGCCGTAAGGGACATTATTACTGAAACGCTCTCACACACACTACTGAAACGCTCTCACACACACTACTGAAATTTTAGCTCTCACACACACTACTGAAACGCTCTCACACACACTACTGAAACACTCTCACACACACTACTGAAACGCTCTCACACACACTACTGAAACGCTCTCACACACACTACTGAAATGCTCTCACACACACTACTGAAATTTTAGCTCTCACACACACTACTGAAACGCTCTCACACACACTACTGAAACGCTCTCACACACACTACTGAAACGCTCTCACACACACTACTGAAACGCTCTCACACGCACAACTGAAATTTTAGCTTTCACACACACTACTGAAACGCTCTCACACACACTACTGAAATTTTAGCTCTCACACACACTACTGAAATTTTAGCTCTCACACACACTACTGAAACGCTCTCACACACACTACTGAAACGCTCTCACACACACTACTGAAATTTTAGCTCTCACACACACTACTGAAACGCTCTCACACACACTACTGAAATGCACTCACGCACTCCACTGAAACCAGAGGCATTTCCGCTGAACAGGAAGTTGTTTCCTGACAAGGAAACTGATGGAAAAAGTGGTATATTTCAAAACACTACAAGGATGTCTACTCAGCAACCTGCTAGTACAGCAGTTCACAACCTTTTTTGTGCCACGTAAACAATATAAAAATTAAAAAAAATGATAAATACCATGAAAACCATGAATTTCAAACTCAAGCCTCAACTCTTGCGACCCGGTACCAAACGACTCACAGACCGGTACTGGTCCAGGACCTGGGGGTTGGGGACGGCTGTGCTTGTAGCCTAAGTGAAGCAGCCGCATTACTTAACAATATTTTAGCTTCCTTGAATCAAGGAATGGATTCAAGGTGCAACAGGGAATTTGGCAATTATGTCCTGTTTCCCCTAAGCTTTTTATATTGGCAACTCAGTTGTTAACACTATTAATCAAAAATTCTAACGACATACAAGGAATATCAATTTTTAATAAAGACTTCAAAATAAGTCAATTCACAGATGATACATCTATGTTTTCGAAAGATAAATACATGGTAGAGAAAACTAAAGCTTCTCGTTTATCTCTCAGTATCAAAAAATGTGAACTTCTCCTGATTCATACAAGCTCTGACTCCTCAATAGCTTTGGTTAGAGTTGAATCTAAAGTTAAATATATAGGGCTGATAATATCTAAAAAACCCAATTAGCAGAAAAGACACCAATATTTCTAACTGTATCATCGAGATGAAGAAATCACTTAGCCACTGGTTAAGCAGAGACCTCGCTTTTTTTGGCAGAAACATCCTATCTAAAGCTGAAGGCATCTCCAAATTGATTTATCCTTGTCACTCTCTATATATCTCCTCTAAAAGCATTAATAAGGCTAACACAGTTATTTTCGAATTTTTGTGGAGGAATAAAACCCATTACACATAAAGATATCAGCTTGTGAAGGAATACAATAAAGGTGGTATCAAAACTCCAGAATTAGAATTTATGGATGGCACCCTTAGAATTAAATGGTTAAAATCTTGTCTGTCACAGCCAGACTCTACTTAGCTCCACATCCTATGATCCTTGTTTAATAAAATAGTATACAGGATTAGACTTTATTTTGAAATGTGATTTTGCGGTAAATAAAATCCCCATAAAGATATCAAACTTTCCAAAACAGACTGTGCATTTTTGGGAAAATGAGATTTACCCACAACTTCTCCCCATAATTCAACCTTATGGAATAATAGGGTAATAACACTTAATAAAAAATCAATTTTCAAGAGTGACTGGTTTGAACAAAAAGATTATATTCATAACAGATTTGTTGGATGATAACGGTGTAATTCTAAGTTACCCAGACTTTTCAGAAAAATATTGTCTAAACTGTTCTCAAAGAGAATATAACAAATTTTGTGAACTGGTCCCACTGCCTCTGCTTCATTTGATTAAAATTTTTATGATATACAATAATTTCTCATCAGTGCTCCCAAATTTATTGCTAGGGCAATGTCAGCTGTTTGATAAAAATGCAATAAGAAATTTGTTAGTAGTTTCTTCAAAGACAAAAATATTTCATAGTTACAACAGAATGGTTACATTGCATGGTTCTAATTTAGTTATTTCATATACACTGGATAAAGCATACTAAAAATTTATGAAATAGCCTATTCTACCTAAAGTTAAAGAAACACACTTTAAAAAAAATTAATCCTGTGGCAGAATTTCTAAAAAAAGAGATTTGGCTTTGAGGTGGATCAGTGTTCTTTTTGTACTGATGAAAATGAAACCCTAGAACATCTTTTTTTTTTCTATGCCCTATCACACAATGTATTTGGTGCAACTTAAAAAATTGGATTTCCCTAAATATTAATGATGTGCCACTATTTGAATTACATCATAATTTTTTTTATATGGATCATCTAGCATTGGGTGTCTCAGACATTATTAACATCATCATACGTTTGAGTAAATATCATATCCATTGTGTTAAATGGGGGAACGCTAAGCCTTCTCTCCCTGGTTTTATTGATGATTTTAAGATATTTTTTTCTTTGCTAAAAAATACAAAAAGCACATATGCCAAAAAAAAAAAAAATAACCAGGATAATGCCCGTCTCCTGCTATTCTAAATTTTGACTTATGCTGAGGCTAATATATTTTTAAGTAATGCAGCTGTCTCACTAAGACTAAGCTGTCTAACTTATCGTTCCATGATTCGATTCAATTCGATTCGATTCAATTCAATTCAATTTGATTCTGGGAAATTTTGACAGTCACCAATATTATAATTCAGATCAGTACATTTACATATTTTTGTACCTAAAAAAAGGAAGCTGACACACGCAAGACTTTATCAAAGGTGTAAGCGTCACAGCAGATGCCTTTGTGTAAAAGTAGCTGAAGATAAAACACAGAAAAACATGAAGGTGATTTTTCCTGGCCTGGGATTTTATAAAAAATATTCTGCAGTACATCAAAAACGAAAGAAAACCATTAATCAACGTTACCTCTCACGTTCCAGCGGTTTTATTAGAGACACGGCTAAGCGTTTTGCATTTTGCATAATTTTTAAATGTTTAAATTTGTTCAGTATTGAACGGCAGAAATAAGATTTTCTTTTAGGAAGTATGTAAAACGAAAAAAAAAACAGCGGCCGACAGCGCTGTAAACAACAGTAGACTTGTGCGTAACAAGCAAGCGAATAATGCAGAAAACAGATTTTAAGACAGGAAACTGTTCTTGAAGTACAGAGAGAGAGAGAAAGAGAGAGAGAGAGCTGTGCATGACGTGTGATTTTATCGTGGTGGAAGCAAAACATTAAACGTCAGAGGGAATTCATGACGATGTTTACGTGAAGCGCAGTTTGGATCTTCTTTTGCTGCTGGTTTAGTCAATATTGTTTGGAGAGAGATCAAACTAACAGCTTTAGAATCAGGCAAAAACGGCGTGAAAACAAAGCGCGGACCGCCGACAGATCAGAATCAGCCAGCTGTTGGCTTTCAGCCCCGACCGTGTCCTTGCCATCGGGTGAGAAAGGCGACATCCCATTGATTCTGATCCGCGGGTCCGCGCTGTGTGTTTACGTCTTTGTGCAGAATCCTTGTTCCTGCTCTCATTTACTGTTTTAGCTGTTTGGTGGTTGTTGAAATTTTGTGAGGTTTCACCTGAGATTCTGGCATTTCGGGCAAAATTAATTTATATTAAAAAATCGATTCAGGATTTTAATGAATCGATTTCACGTTATCCAAGCCAGAATCGATTTTAATTGATAAATCGATTATAAAAACCCACTCCTAACTAGCAGGTTGCTGAGTAGACATCTGTGTAGTGGTTTGTTTGAAATCTACCACTTTTTCCTTCAGTTTCTTTGTCAAGAATTAACTTCCTGTTCAACTGAAATGCCTTCCTGTTCAACTGAAACGCCTTCCTGTTTAACTGAAACGCCTTCCTGTTTAACTGAAATGCCTTCCTGTTCAACTGAAACGCCTTCCTGTTTAACTGAAATGCCTTCCTGTTCAACTGAAACGCCTTCCTGTTCAACTGAAATGCCTTGGTTTTTCAGTAGTGTGTGTGAGAGCGTTTCAGTAATGTGTGTGAGAGCTAAAATTTCAGTAGTGTGTGTGAGAGCTAAAATTTCAGTAGTGTGTGTGAGAGCGTTTCAGTAGTGTGTGTGAGAGCTAAAATTTCAGTAGTGTGTGTGAGAGCGTTTCAGTTGTGTGTGTGTGAGAGCGTTTCAGTTGTGTGTGTGAGAGCGTTTCAGTAGTGTGTGTGAGAGCGTTTCAGTAGTGTGTGTGAGAGCGTTTCAGTAGTGTGTGTGAGAGCTAAAATTTCAGTAGTGTGTGTGAGAGCTAAAATTTCAGTAGTGTGTGTGAGAGCGTTTCAGTTGTGTGTGTGAGAGTGTTTCAGTAGTGTGTGTGAGAGCGTTTCAGTAGTGTGTGTGAGAGCGTTTCAGTAGTGTGTGTGAGAGCGTTTCAGTAGTGTGTGTGAGAGCTAAAATTTCAGTAGTGTGTGTGAGAGCTAAAATTTCAGTAGTGTGTGTGAGAGCGTTTCAGTTGTGTGTGTGAGAGTGTTTCAGTTGTGTGTGTGAGAGCGTTTCAGTAGTGTGTGTGAGAGCGTTTCAGTAGTGTGTGTGAGAGCGTTTCAGTAGTGTGTGTGAGAGCGTTTCAGTAGTGTGTGTGAGAGCTAAAATTTCAGTAGTGTGTGTGAGAGCTAAAATTTCAGTAGTGTGTGTGAGAGCGTTTCAGTAGTGTGTGTGAGAGCGTTTCAGTAGTGTGTGTGAGAGCTAAAATTTCAGTAGTGTGTGTGAGAGCTAAAATTTCAGTAGTGTGTGTGTGAGAGCGTTTCAGTAGTGTGTGTGAGAGCGTTTCAGTAGTGTGTGTGAGAGCTAAAATTTCAGTAGTGTGTGTGAGAGCTAAAATTTCAGTAGTGTGTGTGAGAGTGTTTCAGTAGTGTGTGTGAGAGCGTTTCAGTAGTGTGTGTGAGAGCGTTTCAGTAGTGTGTGTGAGAGCTAAAATTTCAGTAGTGTGTGTGAGAGCGTTTCAGTTGTGTGTGTGAGAGCGTTTCAGTAGTGTGTGTGAGAGCGTTTCAGTAGTGTGTGTGAGAGCGTTTCAGTAGTGTGTGTGAGAGCTAAAATTTCAGTAGTGTGTGTGAGAGCGTTTCAGTAGTGTGTGTGAGAGCGTTTCAGTAGTGTGTGTGAGAGCGTTTCAGTAATAATGTCCCTTACGGCACCTCATATGCTTCCACCAGTGTGTGAATGTATAGTGGCATTGTAAAGTACTTTGGGTGCCTTGAAAAGCACTATATAAATCCAATCCATTATTAACTGTAACTGATATTTGCATTGCATAACCTTTGTAATACCTTAAATGCAATATTTTCTTTAATGCTAACTGGAACTCCGTACAAGAGACCATCCTTGTTGGAGCCAACAGTTGTCAGCTGGTCCAAACTCTCCAGCAAAACTTCAGTGCAGCAGTTCAGCTTTTTGTTTACAGCCAGAGTCTGTTGGAAAGGAAACATCATCATCTCCATCACCTTTGTAAAATATTAAACTCTTGTTGGAAACACAAACATTACTTGACACATCAGTCTGTGTTGCTTATATGAATATTATTATCCAGTGTGTCTAAACTTTAACTGTAATAAGACACAATTATGTGTAAAAAGAACTAAAAAGCAGTGAGTTATAAGCAGGGGCGGATCTATAAGGGTGGCATGGGGTGGCAAGTGCCACCCTAAAATGATCCCTTGTCACCCCAAGTGCCACCACAGTTTTGAATATGACAGTGTTGTTTATTAAAATAAGATAGCATTAACAGTTTGAGCGTAGTTACAGTCAACAGTGAATATAAATGCTAAAACTGAATATATTGCATAGTGTTCCCCTCCTGCACCATTAACAAATGGTTCAGCCCATAGCAGGATCGGTTTGTCTTGTTTTCAGTAGCAAGCGATGCTTATGATTGTGCCAGAGCACATTTTGAACAACACCATGGGAATTTCGGATTTTACACAGGTGGGTGGATGTTACACTCTGTAAATGGAAGGAAGGTGAGTGTTATTAACCCTCTGTGGTCCACGGACACGCTGCACCTCCAAATCACATGACTGATGTAAGCTGACATAGCAACAAGCTGCAGCCACGCTGAGTCTCTATTTCAGCCCACATTGAAAGTTCAGACTTCAAAGTTTTTTCATTTTAATTACAGGCCAGTAAATCCAGATTTATGATCATATATATAAGCCACGCTTTTTTCTAAATACTGTCATGACGTTTTTGTGTGTGTTTTAAGCGTTTTCTAAGGACAGCGCAAAAACACCTATCGGTGGAAAAATGTACCATGTCGACCAATTTTAAAAAAAGTCAACATGTGGGATTTGGTTGTTTAGGAAGAGGGAAAAGTTTGGGGAGCGACGGTAACGGCAGCGAGACAGAGCGAGAGAGAGTTTTTAGATGTGGGAGATTTGTGACGTTTAGTGTGGAGTGTATACTTACTGTGTTGTGTAGTCGTTTTGTTTTGTGTGTCAGTGAGGGCACTAATGAATGTCACAAAGGCACATTTGCCATTAAGTAGAAAACCAGCGGAGTGATACACCTCCTGTTGTCAGGCCTGCAGGTTTATCCCTGTGCTCTTCTGTCTTTTGGTGGACAAACTTTTTTTTTTGTACTGGCACACATCATTTGTGGGGCATCTTATTGCAACACCTGATTGTTCTCTCACTTTAGTTTTAGTAATACTTTTAAATGGTTGTAGAAAATGAAAAAAATAACAGCAGGTGTATTGGCTGCATTTTTAGATAAATAGTTGTATATGTTTACAAAATGTACAATTTATATTTGTTTTTCAAGTTATAAAAATTTACTCAATGTGTCTGTGTGGTTTTTTTTACAGTAAAAAACACTAGTAGGATTTTAAGTTCTTTGTGTGATTTCAGATCAGTAATAGTACTATTAATAGTAATAGTAGTACTAATTCAGTATGTCAGTGAAAAAACAACTAAACTCAGTTCAGCTGAAAAGAATGACACCAAACAAGGCAAGGGGAAAAAATTAAATGAAACAATTTGAGGGTGAAATACAAACGTAAACTCAAAAGGAGTCAAAAGTCGCCGGTTGTATTTCAGACCTCAGTGGGTTGATCCAACAAATCATGAAAAATTAGGTTTACATTTTTGTTCATGACAGTGCAGATTTCTGACATTTTGTGTAATTTAAGCTGTAACAATGTGACTGTTTTCTAACAAAAAACAGTGAAACTTAAGTTAGACTTGTGTTTGTAAACGAACCACCCCATGTTGTGTAGCTTTCTGGATTTTATACTTATTGGGCTACATATTTATTTATTATACAGGCTATACAGTACATAAGATCAAAACTCACATGTTTTATGTAACTAATGTGTGTAATTATGTGGGCTACAGACAATAATTAAGTTATAGACTATATTTATATGAAAAACGTGTATACTTACTGCATTTGAATCATTTTAACCATATGTAACCACCTGCATGTGTGTTTGGGGGGGAAAAAAGGCTTTGATTTTGCCACCCCATTTGATTTCTTTGCCACCCTCATGCCACCCTAAGAAAATTTCTCTAGATCCGCCCCTGGTTATAAGTAGGAGCAATGTCAAAAATAAATAACATTTGGATAAGCCTGACTAATGTAAATGATTACTTAGTGTTAAAATTAGCTTTGCTGTATTTTATCTATTATGAAAGGTTTGTGTCATGCTGGATATTGAACCTTTTCCATGTAAGAGTAAAACACATCCTCGGGGCGCAGGAAACCTTCGTTCAGCTGCTGTGTCAGCTCAGACAGGGAGAGCGTCAGGATCAAAGCAGAGTCAGTTGTCGGATGCTAGGAGACACAGACCCACACAGAATCATTATGTTATTATTATTTCTTTTAAAGGCTGCAACAAAGAGACGCAACCACATCCATGTACAGATTCAGGATTCTTCCTTCCACTTTTTTTTTTTTACAAACTTTCTCAAACACAGCAATGAGTTCACTGCACTTAAACGGTTTGCACAGTCCTAACTTTCATTTCCATGCTCAAGCATGGAGACTGGAGATGGCGATACCACTTTTTTTATATCCGATACCGATACCGAATCCGATATAGTGTGTTTTTTAATCAATAAAACGTTTTTTTAATATCTTGCTGCATTTTGTATAAGTTTATACTCAAGTTTAAATAAATAACAACACTAAAGCTATTCTGTTATACCTGTATATAAAAATACACTGCGCCCAAAATATTTCATAGTTCAGCAAAACTGATCAATCTAATAAACTTAAACCTGCTCCATCCTCCCTATTCTGGTATTTTAAAGAGTACTTAGCAGAAATATTAAGCAACCTAACTAATAGGCTTGCAAACTCCCAGCAAAAAAAAAAAAAAAAATAGGGAACCACCCCCCACCCTCCACCTCATGATGCTTAATGGATGTAATCAAATTTAATTTGATGGAGGGGGAAAATGCACAAAAATAATTTTTTTTTCAAGAATAATTAAATAGATTAAATTAAATAGATTCAACATCTTTCTTCAACAGAATTGCAGACTGCACAGATGGTATCTTCCCAAAGGAAAAAGTACTATAGCTTACTAGGGTATATTAGACTCAACAGTTACTATATACAGTAATGGACTTCTATATATTTTACATCAGATTAAAACTTTGGGTGTAAGAGTCAGATAATTATTTATTAAAAGCTCGACATTTTAAATGAGAATAAGAAAGAAAAGTATGTCTTTGTGCCCCCTTTTCCCTGTTCATGCCCTATCGGCCCCCCTGGCTAAATTTTGCTAGATCCGCCCCTGACAGCGTCAGCTACGTAGAAAACGATCCTGGTGTAGAAAGTAATATTAAATAAATTCTAACAACAGCTTATCAAGCTTAAACGTGCTGCTGTTGTTCAGCCGCTGGTTTCCTGGTTACAGACTTGCTACAGAAAAGCCGATCAGCTGATCATTAAGCAGTTTCACCATCGAAGTAGCAGCAGGAGAGAGAGAGAGAGAGAGAGGCAGTCCCTCCATATATCTGTTGTTAAGCTTAACGTGGGAACGCTTTACAGACATTCAGAGATGAACTTACACACTTGCCAATATCTGATCCAGTAATTTGGGTCAGTATCGGACTGATACCGATACGTAATATCGGATCGGTCCATCTCTAATGGAGAGTGCCAGTAATTGCAAAGTGCCAGTATTTTGGTATTTAATGACTACACCTCTGCCAGGTTAAACTAAAAGCAGATCATTAGCTGAGATTTCTCAAAAAAGACAAAGTAGAAAACCCCCCAAACCTCTGAACTCTCACCGACTGTTTGTACCGGAGCACCGCCTGCTCTGCCCGCTGCAAGCTTTCGTCTCTCCTCTTTCTGGCTGTCTTGATCTTTTCCTCTGCCTGTCGGAGGCTGTTGGACTTTTTCACCCGCACAAGCAGGTATCCCACAATGCAGGCGACACCAGTGAGTAGAGCCGCTGTCCAGTTGTCCATCTTCACTCTCTTAATAAACAGTTCACTGTTCTGCATGGCTTTCGTCTTTGCCCTGTGGCTGCAAAATGCAAAAATCCAAGTGGACCTAAAGTCAGATGTTTAAACACATGACAGGCTTGTCTTGTTTTAGGCGTGGTCGTGTTGTGCATGTGTAATGTTACATCCTGTGAGGCTGTGGGAGTGTGTGGGCGTGGTGTTGTCCTCTCCCTCTCCTCCTCCTTCTTTATTGCCCCTCCCCTGTCTCTCTCTGCCCCTGCCCTCTCCTATTAGGGCACACCTGCTGCTCATCTGCCCTCGTTGACCACCAATTACCCTCAGAGGAGATATAAGCTGGAGATGAGCAGTGTGGAGGTAGGAGAGGCTTCTGGTGGATTTGATCTGTGCTGGTCAGTGTGTGACTGGGCTAGGTGTGGAAAAGGCCTGCTGTGTGTGGAAAAGGCCTGCTGTGTGTGGAAAAGGCCTGCTGTGTGTGGAAAAGGCCTGCTGTGTGTGGAAAAGGCCTGCTGTGTGTGGAAAAGGCCTGCTGTGTGTGGAAAAGGCCTGCTGTGTGTGGAAAAGGCCTGCTGTGTGTGGAAAAGGCCTGCTGTGTGTGACCAGCCCCACTGTGCGTGGCTCTTTGTGAGTAGTTTTAACTGAGCGGTGGTTCTCCTTAAGTGACGGCGGCCTCCATTATTTTGTTTGGCCTGTCTGGTTATTGTTAATAGCAGCGTTGCTGTCTTTTTCTGTTGAAGCCTTATAGTTGTTTTCTTTGTTGAGTGGTCACCAGCTCTTTGGGTTGACCTGTCTGATTTATCCTTAAAGCAGCGGTGCTGTCTCTTTTTGTTGTTACTATTTATGATTATTGAGGCAATTGATTATAATAAAGATATTTTGTGTTAACTACCTCTACCTGGTGTTCTTTTCATTTCAACCCGGATCCAACTGTTACTGCCCTCCATCCTCATCGCCTAGATTTTATGCGGGGACGTAACAAAGTGGGGGCTCGTCCGGGATCGGAATGAAAGGAATTGAGTTGTTTACGAGTGTGAATAGATGTTTGTGTGTTGTGTGAGGGTCATTTGACTAGCTGCTGCTCTCCCCGGCTAGCACAGGGGAGTGTCTAGCTGAGCATTTGCTCTTCCTTCGGACATTCGTTTTTTGTTTTGCCTTTGTTATTTTCGGAGCAAACCCGGGTGGGGATTAATTCTCTGTTGGGGGTAGGCTTTTCGGTGCCTTTGGCACTTGATGATTTGCCTTTAAAGTGGCCTCGAGCCTGGTACGCTCCAGAAGCTAGGTCAGGCTAAATTTGGAGTAGGCAGGACTGGGGGGAGTGTGGGCAGAGTTTTAGTTAATGGTTGACTTGACACAACACATTTTATTTTGCCTGTTTCTGTTTTTGGTTCAACCCGGATCCAACTGTTACTGCCCCCCATCCTCATCGCCTAGATTTTATGCGGGGACGTAACAGTAATGATAAGAGCAAATACTTGTTTGCCTAGTATCATGTTTTATGTTGTTAATGTTTCTAGACTGTTGGGGGAGCTAGAGAGCCAGAGGGAGTTACCTCAGAGTAGACTGTGATGGCGAAGCTTTGTTTACATGTGAACCACAGTTCGATAAAATACCTTCTCTTCAAGTAATGGTGTCATTCTTAAGAACCCACAACAACATAAAGAAAAAAGAAACTACCGTAGCTTCCCTAATCTACATGCACAGCAATATGGCCATTCATTTCAATAATAACCCACATTCTAAGATGTAAACTTTATTGTCATCTCCGCTACAGTCCAGTATATAGAGAGAGGAGACGACGAAGCTCCAGTTACATCAGTGCAAGTAAACAAACAATAAATATAAGAAGAGTAAGAAAATAAATATACACTTTAGGACCAGGGGTAAAGGGATCAATAACAATTTAAAATTTATGTTTTATATTTTAATGATTTAAAGTCTCACACACAACCTGTGGAACAGGGAGGGAGACCTGCTGCTTCCAAATAGAGCACATTTTATTCATAATGTTGTAAATTCAAGCCCATTATGTATTCATGATTTGAATCCTGGGTTCAAAGCCAGAGGGAGTGTTCGCCCAGGTCGCCTAACAGGCTAGGACCGCCACTGACTGTCAACAACGACGCAACACAAGAAGAAAATCACTACAGCCCACCCAGTGCTGTACAAAAGAAAGTGCGAAAATGACCCACCACCTGAGGTCCCAGGCCACTGGCACGTCCGTTCACCGAAATAAAACACAGAAATATGTTAAAAGAATAAAAGGACACTGAGCATCCGGCTCGCTACAGATCATAAAAAACTAAAACCAACTTTAATAACTTTAATAAAAGAAATCACACACGCGTGCACACACACACACACACACACGCACACACACCATACTGGAAGGCTTACGCCCCACGAGTCAACTACAACTCGTGCTGGTAGTAATTGTCCAGGCCTCGATCACAAGCCGGTCTGGCTCCCCACAGGCTGAGATCGGCAACTGAGGCAGTTTACGGTTCCCAGCACGACACTCGGGCAGAGGATCGCTCCAGCCCGATCATAGAGGCGTGGGTACAAGCAACAATCCAGAATAAAATAAAATAAAACCAGGCGAACCAGAAAAAAGTAAGCCTACAGTTTCACGATGAGAAAAGACAAGACAAGACAGCAGGCTCCACCGAGGAGGAGCCCTCACAACAGCAGCTGGGAAGGCGTTTCACTCTTCCGATTAAGATCGGGCAGTTTGCCACGGAGATGTGAAGGCAGCAATCAGGGGCGATTTTAGCCCAGTTTTGGAGGTGCTTCAGCACCCCCAAAGATGTCTTACTTTTTTTGAAAATATTTGCTGTTTGTGGGACACACTACTAAAAGTATAAAAAGCATACACTCTAAAAAGTAATTCATCAGGCCTTTTACCACCACTTGATTAAATCCATGTGTCATGGAACGGACATATTATAGTTGTTTAAGAAGTGTTACTACCACCTAGTGGTAACTAAGCAGAATGTCTTTTTTGTAGAGGAAGTGGTCTACAGGAAGTAGTGTGCTCTTTAGCTGCTGCAGTGACAGCATGTAATCCGATGGCAATCTCTGCAATCCTGGTGTTAAAGTCCACAATATCGGCTTCATCCGTAAGTTCCTATACATTTAATGTGTATTAGTAAGTTTTGACATTGTTTTGAGTTAAATCATATGGAGGCAGGTAGATGCTTGTATGTTTTCAGCAGATGCTCCATCTGTGGTTGTGTGTTTTTCACTAGAGCAATGTTATTCTCCCAGTGTAATGGAACATGTCTTCATTGTGTATTTTGTATTCTTTTTCTTTGTACAGTTTTACAAAAAAGAGAGAGAGAGAGAGAGAGAATTTATTTTCATCATTAAATCCTGCCAAACACAACAAGCGGCCTGTTTCTTGGAGGATGAAGTGCTGGGAATAAAGATTGTTAAGCTAGCTGTATAGCTGAAATTACGTTGCCTGCAACAAACTTTAGTGAGGACAGCATACCATGGCTGCAACATAAAAATTCTAATTTATTGATTAAGATAGACCTTCTAAGTTGCAAACTTTATTTTTTTTGGGTTGTGTTGAACTAATAATGTTGGTAATTACATTAAATTAATTTTATATGTAATTTGAAATTAAATCCCAATGTTAGTTGGTTCAAAATAAAATTCAAGTTGTAATTACTTAAAGAAATTGAATAGATAACTTTTTTCCCCCCACTGTAACTTCTGATTTCAAATTCCCTCCCCTACCGACTTAATTAGCCCGGGCAAATTCACACATGTTGCGTTGCATGGTGCAAGCTTTTGTAAAAGACATTTCAAGGTAAGTAACATTTCATTTACAAATAACAGTTCTACCAAAGCAAAGCATTTGTGCTAGTCACCTGTAGTCGATTTGTGTATGATGCTCATACAGATAAGAAAATACTTTGCATTACCACATGTAGCTAATGCTACATGTGGTAATGCGGTGTGGTATGTGGTATGCTAATGCATCTTAAAGTAAGTATTGTTCTTGATCCTAAGAGCTGTAGCTATCTTTGTTTTTTTTGTTTGTTTTTTTAAAAATCAGACTGTGTGAAATATTGTTAATGTCATTCCAATAGCATTATTCTAGTATAGGCTATGTGAATCTACTTAACATTAAGACTTTATGTAAGCAGTTAGTATAGTGTGATAATCTAGAGTCATTAGTGCTTTGTTAAGTTGGGACACATTTTTTACAAAATGGGCTGGGAGTGAACAATGTGTAAATTCGAAACCTCTGCAAAAACAGGGTTGCTAAAACGTTAGAGATTACACCACGGTTATGGTGGGGAAGTCTCCCTTGTCTTCACCAAGATTGTTTTTGTTCCCTCAAAACTTGGGGTAGCCTTAGATCACATCTATCCTCTTTAAATAATGTATTAGAGCATTCATCAATGCAATATAGCTAATAGTGTGCAAGGTTTAATTCTTCTGTTTGTGTGGTCTACAGATAAAGGAGGAGTTCAGGAGAATAACCACTGTAAGTGTAACCCATGACTGTATCCCAATTCAGGGTCTGCAGCCTTAAAGGCCGCATTTTAAGGCCGATTACGCCACCGCGACGCGACGAGGGCTGTCCCAATTTGAAGGCTGCTCGAAATGCGGCCCTCAAATGAGTCCTTAATTTCCCTGAATTTTAAGGACATGGCGGTGTAGACTTCATGGCCCAACATATCCCAGAATGCATAGCGCGGCGGTGGGTGCGGATAATTTTGCCGAAAAAAAAAAACGGCGGCTGAGGGGCGCCCAAAGAGTAAACTTTAAGTAAGTACTGAATATTATGTCACTTATTTATGTGCAAATGTTTAATAACGAAGAACATTAAAACATTACTGTTGGCCACATGTCGGCAAAGTTATGTGACATTAGTGACGTTTGTACTAACTTGGTTTTAAAGCCTTTACTTTAAAATATACGCCGTCCCATAGCTGACCTTAATCTTACAGAGAATGATCAAAGCTCATGTAGAAACAAACAAACAAATGAACAAAAGATTTTCTCCTTCATTTCTGTCAAACAAAGCTGTATGAAACGTTTCCAGCCGTTAGTATCATGGTTGCTAGGCAACCTGGGCGGCGCGACGGAGGCTAGACCGTCCCATTTTACAAGCCTCGCACTTCCGGCCTTAGCGTTCTTTGAGTATGCGGCCCTTGTGGACCGTTAAGGCTGCGTACTTTAAGGCAGCAGACTCTTGCTGTGTCCCAATTTAGGGTCTGCACGCTTGAAGTACGCGCACTACGCGTACTACGTACGGCGCGTACTATAAGTACGAGAAGTGCGGAAATGAGAGGCTTGTGAAATGGGACGGTCTAGCCCTTCGTTGCGCTGTTCAGGTTGCCTAGCAACCATGATACTAACCGCGAGAAACGTTACATACAGCATTGTTTGACAGAAATGAAGGAGAAAAATGTTTTGTCATGACATCACTTTGATTAGTTGAGTATCTGAGGCTGAGGCCACGGGAATAATAAATATATATGTATAGGCTTTAAAGCCAAGTTAACGCTGTAAGTACAAACATCACTAATGTCACACAACTTTGCCAACATGTGGCCAACAGCAATGTTTTAATGTTCTTCGTTATTAAACATTCGCACATAATTAAGTGACGTCATGTTCAGTACTTACTTTTGACAGTTCACTCTTGGCCGCTCCCTTCTGCCGTATTTTGTTGCAAAATTATCCACACCCACCGCCGCGCTATGAATTGTGGGATATATGGGACCACGAAGCGTGCACCGTGTCACTACCCGATCCGTACCGGAAACCCGATCGGTACCCCGCATGCGCAAATCTTACGTCACTTCCTCTCTTTGCCAACATTGCGACACTCAATATATTTGAATGATACGGTTAGCGCCCAGTTAGCTCCTAGCATTTCTCAACAGCTCTGCCTCCTTTTCGACTACCGGGACATTTAAACAATGGATAATCCGTATACAAACAAATTCATGCTTTTCTCCTCAACAGAGAGCGTTCCCCGATTGAACAACAGCGCCGTAAAATAAGAAGAATGGCGCCTAATTACAGACTTAATAATATTGACTTAGCAATGTGTCACGTGAAGATTCAGCAGCCAGATTAAGTGTTTACTGACAATTGACAGTGATAGCGGACATCATCACTATTCCAGTCAATCCTCTCCACACAGACAAGCATAAACACACTCGACTATCACTAAATCAAATTTAACACACGTTTGTAATGACGCCAATTCAGTTTACAACAGGATTCATTCGCTCGGTCAGCAGGTGGCAGTATCCTCGTACACTGGGGAGTAAACTGCCATTAAACGAACAGAAGAAGAAGAAAACATCTGCACATGCGCGGTACGGATTGGGTAGACCCGATTTGTACGGTCCGACTTTGCACATGCGCAGTAAGGATCGGGGAGTCCCAATCCGTAACTATCTTTTTATTTTTAGTTTTTGTCTACATTGTACTGAAATGCTTCATTATTGCAAACATTTTAAGATATACTTATTATTCTTAACATTTTAACAGATACTCTGACCCATAACTATCGTAAAACGCTACGACCGGAAGTAGACACCTTTCGCGCATGCGGGGTACCGATCGGGTTTCCGGTACGGATCGGGTAGTGACACACCGGACCACGCTTGATATTTGGGGAAATCGACGGCGCATTTGGAGTATGCATTTGAAGTACATTTCGAATTGGGACAGCCGTCGTCGCGTGGCGGTGACGTAATCGCACTTGAAATGCGTACTTCAAGCGTGCAGACTCTGAATTGGGACACAGCATCTGAATTGGGATACAGCCCATATCAACTACTTCCTGTCACATGACCCACGTCAGCTGATTTGAGGTCCCTCTCCTGATTGGCTCCTTCCACGTCGCGGCAACTCTGAAAACCGGCTGTGGGGGGATACTTCCGGGTTCGACTCCTGCTGTGGCTGTAAGCTTAAGAACGGCGTTGGAAAACAAAGCGTTTTCTTCCCTCAATTCATCTATAAACTCATTTCACCTCAGCGGTAAGTGTCCTTAATATCTACCAAAAACAACCTTTTGTTTGTCAGTAAGCAGTCGATCGTTTTTGCGATTAAAAAAAATGACTTTGTTCGGCGGCGTTCCCACCGCGAGCAGAACTCAGGTTCAAAAACCGCTGTTTTTGAACCGCACTTTAATGGGCTTACTTTGAAACAAAGTGCGATTGAATGATTATTGGTATGTGTTGCCTTGAATTCGGCTATGCTGTCTGTTAGACAGTTGCTTTTCTTTATTGTTGTTTTTGTATTTGTTTGTAGCGAACGCTACTGGAATATATAGATTAAGCTACGTAGCCAAGATAATTAATAATTTAACTGTTGAACATTTGTGACTGATGATGATGATGATGATTCATGATTTGCATTGTTACATAGACTTGCAGAAAAATGTATTTGTTTAATTTGTTTACCGGTAAACTGAATCGAACCTGATGTGCTAATGGACATTTTTCTGACCTACAGGTCAGGCTTTTTTTTTTTTCCCCCTTTGATTGATCTTCTTCATATTGAAGTGGCGAGCCGGTAGGACCATTCTTTGTTGTTTTCCCCCACTTTGCCGTCTTTGGATTACGTATGTGCAGATGTTTTCTTCTTCTTCTGTTCGTTTAATGGCAGTTTACTCCCCAGTGTACGAGGATACTGCCACTTGCTGACTGAGCGAATGAACCCTATTGTAAACTGAATTGGCGTCATTACAAACGTGTGTTAAATTTGATTTAGTGATAGTCGAGTGTGTTTATGCTTGTCTGTGTGGAGAAGATTGTTGGAATAGTGATGATGATGTCCGCTAACACTGTCAGTTGTCAGTATAAACACTTCATCTGGCTGATGAATCTTCACGTGACATATTGCAAAGTCTGTATTATTAACTCTGTAATTAGGCACCATTCTTCTTATTTTACGGCGCTGTTGTTCAATCGGGGAACGCTCTCTGTTAAGGAGAAAAGCGTGAATTTGTTTGTATACGGATTATCCACTGTTTAAATGTCCCGGTAGTCGAAAAGGAGGCAGAGCTGTTGAGAAATGCTAGGAGCTAACTGGGCGCTAACCGCATCATTCAAATATATTGAATGTCGCAATGTTGGCAAAGAGAGGAAGTGACGTAAGATTTGCGCATGCGGGGTACCGATTGGGTTTCCGGTACGGATCGGGTAGTGACGTTGCTGCCAGAGCGATGGTGGCTGAGACGGAGCAGAGCAGAGGTGGAAGTGCCTGGCTTAAAACAGGACATATTAGCTGCATTTAACTTTCAGTTACTCTTTATATAGTTAGGTAGGAGTCAGACCATGTTTCTTTTAACTGAAAAACATTACACCAGGTAACCTGCTGTGTTGAAAATGTGTTTTCCGACGATGTTTGCTCTGTAGTAAAATTAGCGATATTTGACTGCCCTGTTGCTCTCATTGAAATGTATACAGCCTTTTTAAAATCTAAAACTTAATATTGTCCGTAGCCTGCTGTTGTTACCACTGTCCTGTTTGAAATGTAATGAGAGAAACTGGTTATTTTGTCATATGTGCATGTGCCGATATTGAACCCAAGGTACTAACTAGCTAACTGACTGGATGCCCATTTACCTTATAACTCCGTGTGTGTGTGTGTGTGTGTGTGTGTGTGTGTGTGTGTGTGTGTGTGTGTGTGTGTGTGTGTGTGTGTAGATTGTCAGTCCAAAGAGGGAGAGAGGAAAGAGGGGAACATGAGGACAAAGTACAAGATCAGGAAGTACCAGGTAAGAAAACAGACAGGGAGTACTAACAGGCAAAACAGGAACTGTTAAACTGGCAAAGAAAAAGAAAGACAAACAACCAAATTTACTCATACAATCTGGACGTTGTGTTCTCCCTATATTAAAGCTGCTATACAGAATCTGCAAAACAAACTGGGTTGTCAGCCCTGGCACTGCATTACCATATTGAGCTTCAGTCATAGGTTAAAAGAAAAGAAAAAATCTGCAGAGCCATAGTAGTATCTGCAGTAAAGATCTTTTCATACATTGTATACATTGTACCAAAGGCCAAGGTGTCTCCATTTTCTAATAATATTTTGTATATTTCAAGGACTCTTCTATTTTTGGAGTGTATTTTTTATGTATCTGTGTTGTATTATACATACGTGAATCATTTCCCCCCAGTTTTGGGTGTAGTGATGGATGCAGACCTAAACTTAGAAAAACACATTAAGACAATAACAAAATCAGCTTACTATCACCTCAAGAATATATCAAGGATAAAAGATCTGATGTCCCAACAGGACCTGGAAAAACTAGTCCATGCATTCATCTTTAGTAGGCTTGATTACTGTAACAGCATCTTTACAGGTCTACCTAAAAAATCCGTCAGACAACTACAGCTCATTCAGAACTCTGCTGCTCGAGTCCTCACTAAGACCAAAAAAGTGGACCACATCAGTCCAGCTCTGAGGTCTTTACACTGGCTGCCTGTCCGTCAGAGGATAGACTTTAAAGTTCTGATGCTGGTCTATAAAGCTCTGAATGGTTTAGGACCAAAATACATCAGTGACCTCCTGACCCAGTATGAACCTTCCAGATCCCTCAGGTCATCTGGATCTGGTCTTTTATCAGTTCCCAGAGTCAGAACCAGACACGGAGAAGCCGCATTCAGCTTTTATGCTCCTTATATCTGGAACAAACTCCCAGAAAGCCTCCGATCAGCTGAAACACTCAGTTTATTTAAATCCAGGTTGAAGACTCACCTGTTCTCAGCTGCATTTGAATAAAGCACCAAATCCGCACTCAAAACTTACATTTTAACTACTGATTTTATCTACTGTTCTGATTTTATCTGTCTTGATTTTATATACTGTTTTGTTTGTTTGTTTGTTTGTTAATTAGTTAGTTTGTTTGCTTGTTTTAATCAATTTTAAATCATGCTTTTTATTTGTTTTTGTTTCTAATGTCTCTGTAAAGCACTTTGAATCACCTTGTTGTTGAATTGTGCTATACAAATAAACTTGCCTTGCCTTGCCTTGCCAGTAATTAAGGTTAGGATATGCATTTTTTTTTTTTTTTTTTTTTTACAATTCCAATCCATTCTTCTTTGTTAGCATTTAAATAACCTTGATCAGATTTGATGGTTTTGTTACAGACTTTTCAAAAAAGTGTTTTGCTATTCTTTCAAAAATGTGGGGATTAAATTGTGTTAAAATGTACAAAACAGTGATGTCATGTTTTGTGATGAGGACCCAGGCACAGAGAGACTTGATGAATTTAAACTTATGATTTAATAAAGAAATTTGCAGACTTGCACAGAGAGGGTAAAATTATGATGACTGATAATGGAGATGAAGACAACAGACGATGAGGACAGGGAGGAAGAGGGGTTTAAATGCACCAAGGAGACAGTCAGAGAGAACTCGGGACAACTGGAGACATTTAGGGATGCAGGGACTGACAGAGACGGGGAAGAAGTCTCATCGTGATGAGTAAAGTTTACCTTGCCTGGAGGGGCAGCTCTCTGGGTGCTCAGCACCCCCAAAGCTCTGATCCTAGAATCGCCCCTGGCAGCAATCAAACCCTAAAACAACAGATAAATATAACCTTAGCCTCCGCTAATTGTGAATGCTAATAAAAGTAGTTTTAACGGCTTACCCCAGGACCGGAGGCGCTGGTGGAGATAACTCGAGCACCTCTCTCCGCAACACCGGAATAAAACAGAAACTGCCGCGCTGTAGCTTTCATATGATCTACTCGCTTGCTGATCAATCCGTTGTGGTGTGCCAGCATTGACTGCTGCTTTTTGCCAAACGGATGAGAGGAATAAACCATATAACTTTATATGGACTGGCGCCACCCTGCAATCAATATGCAGGTCGGTTACTAATTAACCTAGTGGCGCAGCCGAGCGCAAGCGCAGTAGAGCGAGCGAGGGAGAGAGAGAGAAAAAGAAAGGCGAGTAGCCCATCCGGCTACACTTACATACAAATTAAATGCAACTAAATCCCATTAAATTTGTATCACTGTTGACTTAAAAGATTTCTAGTCCAACAACACAATAAACAATATAAAAAGTGTATGTAAATATGAAGACAAAATAATGAAAAACACTTCTTGTAAAGCGTTAAATCAGCGTAACGATTATTTTTAAATGCAAAAAATTGATCAGCCAACATACTGGAAACTGTTCTCCTGAACAACAAACAGCAACTACTGTAGCTGGTGTTATTTAATGTTTTAATTAATGGGCGACCGTGGCTCAGGGGGGTTGGGAAGCGTATCTGTAACCGGAAGGTCACCGGTTCAATCCCCGGGCTCTCTGTCCTGGTCGTTGTGTCCTTGGGCAAGACACTTCACCCTACCGCCTACTGGTGTTGGCCAGAGGGGCCGATGGCGCAATATGGCAGCCTCGCTTCTGTCAGTCTGCCCCAGGGCAGCTGTGGCTACAACCGTAGCTTGCCTCCACCAGTGTGTGAATGTGAGACTGAATGAATAGTGGCATTGTAAAGCGCTTTGGGTGCCTTGAAAAGCGCTATATAAATCCAATCCATTATTATTATTATTATTATTATTAGATGTTTTCAAATCAACATTTCATATTTTTATTTCATGTGTAACAGATACATTTCATGTATCTGTTACACAATTTAAACTTTAATAACTTTACAACAAATAAAAGCCTCGGATGTAATCCTTTTGAAACTACGTTCACATAACTTTGTATTGCAATTTACATTAATGATATCGGCTGTTGAAGCTAAAGGTGCCGCTCTGCACTGTCGGGTTATTAACCCCTCCACTGCCACGCAGTTTTCTGCTGCTTTTAATCAGCCCTGTGGCCCTTCTGACTTTGTCTCCTCTGATACAGAAGACCTTAATTCCTGGTTTTATTCTTGCTGTCAAACTATCTTGGAATCTGTGGCTCTAGATGTCATTTCAAACTCTAAGACTGCTGGAATTGCTACTAGAACTGCAACATTTTGATTATTTATTTATGATAAAATTAAAAAAATATTTCCCCAAAAGTTTACATAATGAATGACATACGACACAAAAGCAAATGTACTAACTCATATCACCATCAATCAAAATAAGTTGGGGGTTTTATATTATTATTTTACAATAATTTTAGTTCAAAGTAATTCAGTGAGTGCTGTCAGGGAACATGTTAACTATCAGAAAGGAGCGGTCAACAGGCAATTAGCCCACTTTAAAGTCCAGAAAGAGTAATTTATCATTTTTTTATTATAATTAAAAAATGTAATGTAAAAAAATGTAAATCTTTCTATAACTGCTAAGATAGTTTACTCTCTTTTGGAAGTTGACTGCTTGCAGACTGTAGTTTTCTGGACAGAAGAGATTCATGTATGTGCTGATTTTTGATCATCCAATACTTTAATAAATACACCAAAAGATGAAGCGTTTTGACTGCTGGCTCCTAAAAGTGGATAAATGATCATGCTAACAATGGTGATAGCAAGACAATATAAAAGACCCGCCTTTAAAATATAAGAACAAAAAAACATAAATGCATAATTTTGCCAGTTAACTTTTATTTAACCTTTAGCAAAAAGCCAAAAAACAGAAAGTGCCCAGATTAAGCTTGTAGTGCAGAGAATATTCCATTTATGACATATTAGCTCATTATTACAGGAAATACTCAAGTTAACACGTTGCCTCTGAAGTCTGCAGCCTCTCCTGTGAGACTGAGAAAGAAAGCAGCTTTACTTCTTGCTTTCTTTGACCAGTTGTTCCACTTCCTTCATGAAGCGCAGGCAGAGCTCATCCTGCCACGGCAGAGCAACACACTGAACCGCCACAGGTAGACCCTCACCACCAGTCACTGCCTGAACACAAAACACACTCCTGTCACTTAATGCTCAGCAGCTGAACGCACCACCTAAATGTGTAATTTACTCAACAGGGCAAAAGAGCACAATCCCCAAATAGTGCTGAAAGGTGTTTACCTAGAAAAAAATGGATTTGCTGATTTCATGGGGAAGTCATGTGTGTACATGTGTTTATCTGTGATCTCATGTATTGTCAAAGTGCATGCAGCTGAATTTGTGTAGATCCACCAGTAATAAGTGATGGTGTTGGAGCACAGCTGATGTGCTGAAAACCGTGTGCTGTTCATGATCCTGGAATTATAACTGTTTAAGCGGAGTATAATAAAACTTTAAAAGCACACTTTTACTTAATAAATTTTATCAACATAAATAAATTGTTTAGTATGATGTCCATCAAAGGTCTGATTCTTCTGAGGATCAGTGCTGTCCTCCTGCCTGTTTCTCCATTTTTTTGGCCGTTTCTCTTTGAACACTATTGCACAGGCTGTGAAACTGAAGAGCTGGAAGCAGTTTTGTTGCCGCTGGCATTGTGTGACTCGTTTAGCTTGAAGGTTACAAGTCACCTCTGACTTCATTGAATAAATTTAGCATTAAGTGGTTTGGTAGTCAGTTCCTTGGAATGGTTAGTCTGATTAGCTATCGATCTTGCTTATCGGTTGTACTTGCACATGAGATACAATCAGCTGATTTCAATTCATATACTGCAGGGCGAAAATAGTGACACAGTCTACAACGTGGATATAAACATTACTTTTATTTTAAATTGCCGAAAAGAACGAGCGTTAAGGTACAGTGAAAACGTCCAGAACAGAAACGACTGCAACAGTTTTTAATCTACTGCACAATATTTTAAACATTTATCTGCTATAAAAAGACAGGCCAGGAAAATCTCATTCACATTTTTCTGTATTTTATCCTCAGTTACTTTGACACAAAGGCATCTGCTGTGATGCTTACACCTCCAATAAAGTCTCACATGTGTCAGCTTTTTTTATACAATTATAAAAATAGGGATATGTACTGATAAGTGATCAGAATTATAACATTTCTGGAGTACTGGAGTCAAAATCGATACGCAGCACTAATTTTATGGAGAAATACGAATGTAATGTAATGAGTTGTGTAACAAATTGGCTTCACCTGGGAATAATTAAGTAATGTACTGGATGGCCTGGCCTGACACAACGTGTTAGTAAATCTGGCTCTATGTTCTCACTCAGTCTTATCTCACTGGTACATGTTGCCTACCTCTTTGAAGAGTTTGTCCCACATGTCCTGATAACAGCCCTTATAGTGCTTGAGTTCCTCCTCATCCTTTGCGGTCACTGTGGAAACAGTGACTACACCCGCAGGAAAGTTTAGGAGATTGTAGAGTGACGTGTAGCTGGCAGCAGCTGAAAGTGTAGAAAACAAAAATAAAGAAACATAAACACCATTCTTAGCCTTTAAAAATGTTGTTGAATGTTGATGTTTAAAGTGTTCACATTTTAAACATCTTTAAAGTCCTTAGATTACAGTGTTTTAAAAACAAAGTGATAGATACAAAAACTAAGTTGTCTGTCATACTGAGTGAATCATACTTAAAAGTTTGCCACAGTATAAGAAGTTGTAGGCTGGTCCAGTCACAGGACACAGCAGCACATCAATGTTGCAGCTCCTCCAATGTGCTATTGTCTCATGAATGTAGTCCTAAAGAAAACACAGGAAATCTCAATTTCATCTTCAGACTTTCATATGTGACCATGCATCATCAGCTGACAGTACCTCAACAGCAGCATGTTGCTTCCACAGCTCTGGAACAGATCTAGAAATGAAGCAGAACGTTTGGATATAATTCCTAGCACATGGAAATGTAACAAAGAAACTGAGATTCAAGCACAAATGAACAATTTCAAGGATACTTTCTCACCCAACTCCACAAAGAGCACCAAAGTTGGCAGAAACACGAGGAAACTGCCAAAAGAAGAAGATAAACTGAGGTGTAAAATTTATTTTCAAACCAATCTCTAAATTAATATGTTTCGGTCACAGAATTAGAGGACTCACCACGGGTTTGAGCAAGAATGAAATGGTTTTCTTCAACCACTTGGGAAAGCCGTAAGGAAAAACCTGAGGCTCCAGAGAAGGGTCCACAGGTCCCCCTTTCCTAAAATAAAAGAGATCATTGGCACAGGAGAAAACAGTCTGTTCAGAGACACTGAACTGAGAATTACTGTAATGGGTTCAAAAAGAACCACAACCCCATGTTGTTCATAAAGACAATGGCAGCATGGTGATGTTTAGTGGTTAGAACTAAAAAGAAACAAAATCTCTAAGTGTTAGATGATTTAAGTTTAGAAAACAAATGGTAATAACTGACTTATTAAATGGAATAACTCACAGTTTTTGTAGCAGGGTGGTACCTCCATCTGCAAATAAAGTCTTTATCAAAAGCTCAGGGATAGTTTGATCCATCTTCAGTGGACAGTAAGGGACGAGCTAAAGACACAAATGACAGGATTAATGACCTATGACTCATATCACATACGTGGCTTGACAGTGATCCTAGTGTGTGTGGTGACGTCTTACTGTGTGCCCTGCTTGCTCTAGCAGAGCTTTGACCTCTCTGACGCCTCGGGCCATGCTTGGAGATGGATGCGTGTAGCCATCGCTTTCAAAATAACCAATCCTTAGAGGTCTGGAGCTTCTGTATATCTAAGGGTCAATCATTTTTACTTCCTCAGTCAATTAAACATAATCAGTTTGCAAAAGTTAAGATTACAGCCTGTAAAGTTAATTCTGTATCTCAGGAGATTAATAACAGGTGAGGTAAGAGTAATATAAAGCGAAGCATTAGGAAAAACTATGTATCTGCTTAATTTGTAGCTTTTAAACAAAAGAATAATCATTAACAGATGATATGAACCTCACAGTACAGGACACACCTCCATGTTAAAAGGTAATGGTGGAACAGTGGGGTCCAAAGAAAACATGTGGTCACAAAGAAGTGCCTGCATGCACAGAGCCAGGCTGTCCACATCTCTTGCCATGGGTCCAGCAGATGACGGCACTAGTTTCATACGAAATATAAAGCAGTGACTCAAATATTTGAGACAGTTTGTGTCTGTGAAATATTGCTATACAGTGGTTATGTAACTACATTTACTTTATATGTAAAGTAGATATGTTTCTTACCTGACTTTTGCCCTCGATAAACTGGACGAAGCCCCTGTAAACTAATCATTAGCCAAAAGTGTTAATAAAGCTTAACTCAGCAATGTATAATAAATTTATAAAAACTGACTGAATGAGACCCACCTGAGCCGACCTGCAGTTGGTTTGAAACCACAGATTCCACAGAAGGATGCAGGAATACGGATACTGCCACCTATATCAGTGCCTATACCAAGCAGGGAGCCCCCTCCCCCGATGAGAGCCCCCTCCCCACCAGATGAACCTCCAGAGGTCTTCTGGGGGTTATGAGGGTTCACAGTCTGCCCGTAGATAGGATTCCTGCAGTCATAGCTGTCAACAGACAGTTAATGACTCGTTGCATATTATTTTCATTCATATTTTCATTATTTGCACATTTGGAATGGACAAAGGCAACTTAACACATGCACACAGTTTTAAATGTGCTGTAGATTTTTATGTGAGTAATTAATAAAAGATGTACTTTAAAAGAGCTTGAGGCAAGTTGGTTCTCACAAAGGGAATAGCTCCTTGTTTCTTCAGGACTTGAACAAGCACACTGTCCTTTTCAGCGGGCTGGTCCAGGTTAATGACCACACCACAAGAACAGTCATGATTCTAGTGTTGGAATAAAACAAAGATGATAATGTTACATCAAATACCTGAGCGATGATGCTCGCGAATACTGTACCATACTTATAAATACTGATGGGAAATACTTCAATACTCCCAACCCCCAAAGGGGCCATGGTCGCCCCGTGGCTCAGGGGGTTGGGAAGCGTACCTGTAACCGGAAGGTCACTGGTTCGATCCCCCAGGGCAGCTGTGGCTACAACTGTAGCTTGCTTCCACCAGTGTGTGAATGTATAGTGGCATTGTAAAGTACTTTGGGTGCCTTGAAAAGCACTATATAAATCCAATCCATTATTATTATTATTATTATTAACTGCAACTGAAATTTGCATTGCATGACCTTTGTAATACCTTAAATGCAAGATTTTCTTTGATGCTAACTGGAACTCCGTACAAGAGACCATCCTTGTTGGAGCCAACAGTTGTCAGCTGCTCCAAACTCTCCAGCAAAACTTCAGTGCAGCAGTTCAGCTTTTTGTTTACAGCCAGAGTCTGTTGGAAAGGAAACATCATCATCTCCATCACCTTTGTAAAATATTGTTGCTTATATGAATATTGTTATCCAGTGTGTCTAAACTTAAACTGTAATAAGACACAATTCTGTGTAAAAAGAACTAAAAAGCAGTGAGTTATAAGTAGGACTAATGTCAAAAATAAATAACATTTGGATAAGCCTGACTAATGTAAATGATTACTTAGTGTTAAAATTAGCTTTGCTGTATTTTATCTATTATGAAAGGTTTGTGTCATGCTGGATATTGAACCTTTTCCATGTAAGAGTAAAACACATCCTCGGGGCGCAGGAAACCTTCGTTCAGCTGCTGTGTCAGCTCAGACAGGGAGAGCGTCAGGATCAAAGCAGAGTCAGTTGTCGGATGCTAGGAGACACAGACCCACACAGAATCATTATGTTATTATTATTTCTTTTAAAGGCTGCAACAAAGAGACGCAACCACATCAATTCAATTTCAATTCAATTCAATTTTATTTATATAGCGCCAAATCACAACAAATGTCGCCTCAAGGCGCTTCATGTATGTACAGATTCAGGATTCTTCCTTCCACTTTTTTTTTTTTTTTTTAAACAAACTTTCTCAAACACAGCAATGAGTTCACTGCACTTAAACGGTTTGCACAGTCCTAACTTTCATTTCACATATAAAAAAAATGCTCAAGCATGGAGACATTGAAAAGTGCCAGTATTTTGGTATTTAATGACTACACCTCTGCCAGGTTAAACTAAAAGCAGATCATTAGCTGAGATTTAGAAAGTAGAAAAACCCCCAAAGCTCTGAACTCTCACCGACTGTTTGTACCGGAGCACCGCCTGCTCTGCCCGCTGCAAGCTCTCGTCTCTCCTGTTTCTGGCTCTCTTGATCTTTTCCTCCGCCTGTCGGAGGCTGTTGATCTTTTTCACCCGCACAACCAGGTATCCCACAATGCAGGCAACACCAGTGCACAGAGCCGCTGTCCAGTTGTCCATCTTCATTCTCTTAATAAACAGTTCACTGTTCTGCGTGGCTTTCGTCTTTGCCCTTAGGCTGCAAAATGCAAAAATCCAAGTGGACCTAAAGTCAGATGTTTAAACACAATGACAGGCTTGTCTTGTTTTAGGTGTGGCCTGTTGTGCATGTACCGTAGCTTCCCTAATCTACATGCACAGCAACATGGCCATTCATTTCAATAATAACCCACATTCTAAAATGTAAAATCTAATTAGTTCTCAGAAGGTAAAGAAATTATGCAAAATTGTTGCCTTAAAGAAAAGTACAGCTTACTTAAGATTGCTGAGTTAGAGCAACTTATTCATTGTGAGTACACAGCAGTAAGAATAGCTTGATTTTTCTGAGTGAAAAACACTAAATGTTAACCACTGACATAAACATTTATTGTTCAGCTAAATTAAAAAATTGTTTGTGGTAACTTACGTTTTAACATTTTGCTTATGTGACCAAGTGGTCGGCGGAGTTATAAAAGAATAATAAAATGACAACGCTACCTAGGGGAATTTCACCCCCAGGAAATATATATTTAAGAAAAATGGATAAAAGGAATAAAGAGAGGCCGCACAGATTCAAGGATGCACACCAAGGAAAATTGGCTCCAATATTAAAACTGTTTTATTTATAGTAAAAATAAATAAAATATTAGAAAACCAAATGTAGCGACGTTCTTGACAGTGTCCTAAAACTTTAGGACACTGTCAACAACGACGCAACACAAGAAGAAAATCACTACAGCCCACCCGGTGCTGTACAAAAGAAAGTGTGAAAATGACCCACCACCTGAGGTCCCAGGCCACTGGCACGTCCTCCGTTCACCGAAATTGTCAAGGAGTGCAGTGTGGCAGGCAGGAGTAGGACCCAAAATACAGGTGCTCAAACTCAAGGTGTTAACTCAAAGTCACAGCTTTATTGGCTGGCAGGAAAAACCATACAAACTAAACTAGGAAACAACAAACTAAACTCACAGGGAGACACAAGGAGATCCACACAGCAAGAGGGACGACACGACACTGACTGAGAGAAACAGAGGGTTTAAATACACTGGGAAGTAAGGAGGGGAATGAGACACAGAAGGAGAGCACAGCTGGGAGAAATCAGGACTGACGAGACAAGGAAAGCAGGACGCATTCACATAAGACACGGACCTTCAAAGTAAAACAGGAAGTACGACATAGAGACGCGAACTTGACACGGTGGAGACAGCAACTAAGAAACACAGAGACAAACCATAAGGTAGAGGACTCTAAGAACCGAAAGACACAGAGGTAAACTCAAACATGCAGACACAGACTTACACAGAACAGAGGGTGCACAGAGAAACATGAAGGGCAGGGGATCAAAACTAGAAACCACAGAATAACTCGCACAAGTACAATAATACAAAAAGCACAAAGAACTAAACATGCTGGGTCAGGGGACCCAGGACCCTGACAGAAATAAAACACAGAAATACGTTAAAAGAATAAAAGGACACTGAGCGTCCGGCTCGCTACAGATCATAAAAAACTAAAACCAACTTTAATAACTTTAATAAAAGAAATCACACACGCACACACACCATACTGGAAGGCTTACGCCCCACGAGTCAACTACAACTCGTGCTGGTAGTAATTGTCCAGGCCTCGATCACAAGCCGGTCTGGTTCCCCACAGGCTGAGATCGGCAACTGAGGCAGTTTACGGTTCCCAGCACGACACTCGGGCAGAGGATCGCTCCAGCCCGATCATAGAGGCGTGGGTACAAGCAACAATCCAGAATAAAATAAAATAAAACCAGACGAACCAGATAAAACAGCAGATAAATATAACCTTAGCCTCCGCTAATTGTGAATGCTAATAAAAGTAGTTTTAACGGCTTACCCCAGGACCGGAGGCGCTGGTGGAGATAACTCGAGCACCTCTCTCCGCAACGCCGGAATAAAACAGAAACTGCCGCGCTGTAGCTTTCATATGATCTACTCACTTGCTGATCAATCCGTTGTGGTGTGCCAGCATTGACTGCTGCTTTTTGCCAAACGGATGAGAGGAATAAACCATATAACTTTATATGGACTGGTGCCACCCTGCAATCAATATGCAGGTCGGTTACTAATTAACCTAGTGGCGCAGCCGAGCACAAGCGCAGTAGAGCGAGCGAGGGAGAGAGAGAGAAAAAGAAAGGCGAGTAGCCCATCCGGCTACACTTACATACAAATTAAATGCAACTAAATCCCATTAAATTTGTATCACTGTTGACTTAAAAGATTTCTAGTCCAACAACACAATAAACAATATAAAAAGTGTATGTAAATATGAAGACAAAATAATGAAAAACACTTCTTGTAAAGCGTTAAATCAGCGTAACGATTATTTTTAAACGCAAAAAATTGATCAGCCAACATACTGGAAACTGTTCTCCTGAACAACAAACAGCCACTACTGTAGCTGGTGTTATTTAATGTTTTAATTAACGGGCGACCGTGGCTCAGGGGGGTTGGGAACCGTATCTGTAACCGGAAGGTCACCGGTTCGATCCTGTCCTGGTCGTTGTGTCCTTGGGCAAGACACTTCACCCTACCGCCTACCGGGGCCGATGGCGCAATATGGCAGCCTCGCTTCTGTCAGTCTGCCCCAGGTGGAGTGAATGAATAGTGGCATTGTAAAGCGCTTTGGGTGCCTTGAAAAGCGCTATATAAATCCAATCCATTATTATTAAATGTTTTCAAATCAACATTTCATATTTTTATTTTATATATGTATCTGTTACACAATTTAAACTTTAATAACTTTACAACGAATAAAAGCCTCCGATGTAATCCTTTTGAAACTACGTTCACATAACTTTGTATTGCAATTTACATGAATGATATCGGCTGTTGAAGCTAAAGGTGTCGCTCTGCACTGTCGGGTTATTAACCCCTCCACTGCCACGCAATTTTCTGCTGCTTTTAATCAGCCCTGTGGCCCTTCTGACTTTGTCTCCTCTGATACAGAAGACCTTAATTCCTGGTTTTATTCTTGCTGTCAAACTATCTTGGAATCTGTGGCTCTAGATGTCATTTCAAACTCTAAGACTGCTGGAATTGCTACTAGAACTCTACCAAAGAGGCAAAAAGGGAATACTTTGCAAATATTATTTCTTCCAACAGTCATAACCCACTTGTGTTATTTAAAACCATTGAGGCTGCTCTTAATACTCCATTGAATGTCTGTTTGGAAGTTTCTGCTAATATGTGGAATAAATTTCTGATTTTCTTTTTTATAGTAAATGATGTCACCACCAGGGCAAATAGAACTCTTTCTGTCAGCCTTCTCAGTTTTGTATCATCTTCTGCTCAGAATGCAACATTTTGATTATTTATTTATGATAAAATTAAAAAAATATTTCCCCAAAAGTTTACATAATGAATGACATACGACACAAAAGCAAATGTACTAACTCATATCACCATCAATCAAAATAAGTTGGGGGTTTTATATTATTATTTTACAATAATTTTAGTTCAAAGTAATTCAGAGAGTGCTGTCAGGGAACACGTTAACTATCAGAAAGGAGCGGTCAACAGGCAATTAGCCCACTTTAAAGTCCAGAAAGAGTAATTTATCATTTTTTTTAATATAATTAAAAAATGTAATGTAAAAAAATGTAAATCTTTCTATAACTGCTAAGATAGTTTACTCTCTTTTGGAAGTTGACTGCTTGCAGACTGTAGTTTTCTGGACAGAAGAGATTCATGTATGTGCTGATTTTTGATCATCCAATTCTTTAATAAATACACCAAAAGATGAAGCGTTTTGACTGCTGGCTCCTAAAAGTGGATAAATGATCATGCTAACAATGGTGATAGCAAGACAATATAAAAGACCCGCCTTTAAAATATAAGAACAAAAAAACATAAATGCATAATTTTGCCAGTTAACTTTTATTTAACCTTTAGCAAACAGCCAAAAAACAGAAAGTGCCCAGATTAAGCTTGTAGTGCAGAGAATATTCCATTTATGACACCATTAGCTCATTATTACAGGAAATACTCAAGTTAACATGTCTCTTCAAGTCTGCAGCCTCTCCTGTGAGACTGAGAAAGAAAGCAGCTTTACTTCTTGCTTTCTTTGACCAGTTGTTCCACTTCCTTCATGAAGCGCAGGCAGAGCTCATCCTGCCACGGCAGAGCAACACACTGAACCGCCACCGGTAGACCCTCACCACCAGTCACTGCCTGAACACAAAACACACTCCTGTCACTTAATGCTCAGCAGCTGAACGCACCACCTAAATGTGTAATTTACTCAACAGGGCAAAAGAGCACAATCCCCAAATAGTGCTGAAAGGTGTTTACCTAGAAAAAAATGGATTTGCTGATTCATCGGGAAGTCATGTGTGTACATGTGTTTATCTGTGATCTCATGTATTGTCAAAGTGCATGCAGCTGAATTTGTGTAGATCCACCAGTAATAAGTGATGGTGTTGGAGCACAGCTGATGTGCTGAAAACCGTGTGCTGTTGCAACCTGGAATTATAACTGTTTAAGCGGAGTATAATAAAACTTTAAAAGCACACTTTTACTTAATAAATTTTATCAACATAAATAAATTGTTTAGTATGATGTCCATCAAAGGTCTGATTCTTCTGAGGATCAGTGCTGTCCTCCTGCCTGTTTCTCCATTTTTTTGGCCGTTTCTCTTTGAACACTATTGCACAGGCTGTGAAACTGAAGAGCTGGAAGCAGTTTTGTTGCTGCTGGCATTGTGTGACTCGTTTAGCTTGAAGGTTACAAGTCACCTCTGACTTCATTGAATAAATTTAGCATTAAGTGGTTTGGCAGTCAGTTCCTTGGAATGGTTAGTCTGATTAGCTATCGATCTTGCTTATCGGTTGCACTTGCACATGAGATACAATCAGCTGATTTCAATTCATATGCCGCAGGGCGAAAATAGTGACAGTCTACAACAGGGATATAAACATTACTTTTATTTTAAATTGCAGAAAAGAACGAGCGTTAAGGTACAGTGAAAACGTCCAGAACAGAAACAACTGCAACAGTTTTTAATCTACTGCACAATATTTTAAGGCATTTATCTGCTATAAAAAGACAGGCCAGGTAAATCTCATTCACATTTTTCTGTATTTTATCCTCAGTTACTTTGACACAATAATAATAATAATAATAATTAAGTAATGTACTGGATGGCCTGGCCTGACACAACGTGTTAGTAAATCTGGCTCTATGTTTTCATTCAGTCTTATCTCACTGGTACATGTTGCCTACCTCTTTGAAGAGTTTGTCCCACATGTCCTGATAACAGCCCTTATAGTGCTTGAGTTCCTCCTCATCCTTTGTGGTCACTGTGGAAACAGTGACTACACCCGCAGGAAAGGTAAGGAGATTGTAGAGCATCGTGTAGCTGGCAGCAGCTGAAAGTGTAGAAAACAAAAATAAAGAAACATAAACACCATTCTTAGACTTTAAAAATGTTGTTGAATGTTGATGTTTAAAGTGTTCACATTTTAAACATCTTTAAAGTCCTTAGATTACAGTGTTTTAAAAACAAAGTGATAGATACAAAAACTAAGTTGTCTGTCATACTGAGTGAATCATACTTGAAATTTTGCCACAGTATAAGAAGTTGTAGGCTGGTCCAATCACAGGACACAGCAGCACATCAATGTTGCAGCTCCTCCAATGTGCTATTGTCTCATGAATGTAGTCCTAAAGAAAACACAGGAAATCTCAATTTCATCTTCGTACTTTCATATGTGACCATGCATCATCAGCTGACAGTACCTCAACAGCAGCATGTTGCTTCCACAGCTCTGGAACAGATCTAAAAATGAAGCAGAACGTTTGGATATAATTCCTAGCACGTGGAAATGTAACAAAGAAACTGAGATTCAAGCACAAATGAACAATTTCAAGGATACTTTCTCACCCAACTCCACAAAGAGCATCAAAGGTGGCAGAAACACGAGGAAACTGCCAAAAGAAGAAGACAAACTGAGGTGTAAAATTTATTTTCAAACCAATCTCTAAATTAATATGTTTCGGTCACTGAATTAGAGGACTCACCACGGGTTTGAGCAAGAATGAAATGGTTTTCTTCAACCACTTGGGAAAGCCGTAAGGAAAAACCTGAGGCTCCAGAGAAGGGTCCACAGGTCCCCCTTCCCTAAAATGAAAGAGATCATTGGCACAGGAGAAAACAGTCTGTTCAGAGACACTGAACTGAGAATTACTGTAATGGGTTCAAAAAGAACCACAACCCCATGTTGTTCATAAAGACAATGGCAGCATGGTGATGTTTAGTGGTTAGAACTAAAAAGAAACAAAATCTCTAAATGTTAGATGATTTAAGTTTAGAAAACAAATGGTAATAACTGACTTATTAAATGGAATAACTCGCAGTTTTTGTAGCAGGTTGGTAGCTCCATCTGCTAAAACACCCTTTATAAATAGTTCAGGGAAAATTTGATCCATCTTCAGTGGACAGTAAGGGACGAGCTAAAGACACAAATGACAGGATTAATGACCTATGACTCATATCACATACGTGGCTTGACAGTGATCCTAGTGTGTGTGGTGACGTCTTACTGTGTGCCCTGCTTGCTCTAGCAGAGCTTTGACCTCTCTGACGCTTCGGGCCATGCTTGGAGATGGATGCGTGTAGCCATCGCTTTCAAAATAACCAATCCTTAGAGGTCTGGAGCTTCTGTATATCTAAGGGTCAATCATTTTTACTTCCTCAGTCAATTAAACATAATCAGTTTGCAAAGGTTAAGATTACAGCCTGTAAAGTTAATTCTGTATCTCAGGAGATTAATAACAGGTGAGGTAAGAGTTAGGGGTGCAGCGATACTCGTATCGATATTGAACCGTTCGATACAGTGCTTTCGGTTCAGTACGCATATGTATCGAACAATACAAAATTTCTAATTTATTTTATCAACTTTCCTTCTGACGATGCTGTCTGTGTTGAACGCTCAGTGGATCTGCGCTCGACAGTGCAGCCTAGGCGGAGTAGTCGAATGCAGATTCACTGAGCGCAGGGAAAACTAGCGAGACAGAAGTTAAGCTCTCGTTGCAACATGGCAAATTGAACCTCCCCCACCCTCATTAAGATCTGGCGTTTGGAACTATTTTGGTTTTCATGTGACGTATGACCCTGAAGGTAAGCGCGTCATGGACTAAAGTGAGAGGTTGATCGCGCAGAGAATCGCTGAGCGTTATGTGAGTGCGTGTGTAAAAGCAGCAGGATATATATTTTAGTTCTGCTGAGCCAAATAAGACAGGTCAGGGTGAAGAAGTGACAGCCAAAGAAAAGCTTACCACAAAAAAGTTATGACAAATCAGACTATAAGGCAAAAAGAAAGTGCAGCTTTATGGTTTCATGGACAAAAGAATTTCTGTGGCTGCAATATGACGAGCTAAATAACCAGGGGTACACATAAGTGGTCCGCAGGTGCGCGTTCGCTGTCAAAATAAAAAAGGCGCACAAGATAAGAAGTTGCAGCGCGTGTTTGCGTACATAAGATTTTCTGGAGGAGGACAGACATTTGTTTAGAACTCTTAAAGATGTCGAAGAAGCAAAATCCTTTAAGCAATTACTTTGGTGTTCCTCCACCTCCAAAGAAATGTCAGAAGGAGTCCGAACCACAAAAGAAGCACGTATTCTCGGAAAAGTGGTTGCAGGAGGTGAGCTGGCTTCAAACAAATGATGAACGTACAGAGATGTGGTGCAGAATGTGTCGTGAAAATCCCACTGTAGCGGACAAAAACACTGCCTTTTATATGGACGCAAACTCCCGTTGCAACTTCTTATCTGGTGCGCGTCTTTTATTTTGACAGCGAATGTGCACATGCGGACCACTTATGTGCACCCGTGTAAATAATATCCTTTTCTGTCGGGTGTGTTGTTGGTTTTCCCTCGATTTCTGAGTCGACAAGTGTCTTTGTTACTGGGACCAGTAATTTTAGAACCCATGAGAAATGCAAGAAATGCATTATTGCTCAGTCTGCAATATCTTTCCCAGAACAAACACCAATTGCAAATAACATACTAAAAATAAACCTGAAAATCCGTTTAAAACAGCGTACTATGTTGCAAAGAGTGAACTACCACTGGCACAATTTAGCAGTCTTTGCAAACTTCAAAAACCAAATGGCCTCGATCTTGGTTCCACTTGCCTCTTACCCGTGTGTTGGAAAGGCTGTCAGCTGTGTGGGGGAGCCCCCTTGTGGCGAGAGAGCACAGTTGCACTATTGAGCACATGTTCCAGTGATCAGAATTGGAGCTAACACATAGCAAGAGCCACCTGGCAGACTGACTCAGCAGGGGATGTCTACACACAGTGTGAGTTGTGTGCGTCGCTAAAGAACTGTGAGTAGACGTGGAGCCCTGCCTGGAAAGGACAGTTTTAGCCTTTTATGCCAATTAGACATTTAGTGGATGTAGAAGTGCAATGTGTATCGACCTGTTCGCTATGTGGCTAGTTCATGCTACTAATGCTACCTGTTATGCTACATACCTGCTAGCTGTAAGCTAAACGATTTGGTGTTTGTGATATATTGTTGTTGGGTGTATTGGCAATCAATGTCATGTACTGTAAGGGTTTGGGAGTAGTGTATGAAACTCGTACATGTAGATGTTCATATAGGAATTCCCATTTGTAGTTCTGGTTAGATTCGAAGAACGCTAATGAATCATAATTCATGACTTAGATGTTTATTACATTCAGTATTCTGTATATGTTCTGTTCACAGACCACACACCCACACCCCTCACCACTCTGTAAGCCCGCGGTTGCATTACTGTGTTGCTGTACTGTGCTGTTAAGCGGAGGAATCACAGTAAAGACGGTATAACCTTTATCTGTGCGTCCTGTATGTTCTGACCGACACCCCAAAGTGAACACCACTGCTAATCAACCAACGCCTATACAGTCCTGGGTTCAACCCAAATTAACACCGTGACCTCAGTGGAAATTTCAAATTCAGGATCTGACACAGACTGATTCATGTTCTACACAGTTCTTACAAGTTCATAGAAATTTCTGTTCAATTAGAACCAAGTATTTGAGTTGATGATTGTAATTTTTATACAATGTTGTAATTAGTTTTTCAACAATTTTTTGATTAATGTTTTGTTTCCTTTACAATATTATACATTAATGTATAATATTGTAAAGGAAACAAAACAGGAAACAAAACATCAATCAAAAAATTGCTCTCTTTTTTATTCGGGCTACTTAAATTTATTTTGGGCTACCAAAAACTGACGAGTCCCTGCCCGAAGGGCTACCGGGGACTTTGAAATTTTGCGAGCCCTGAGATATTTTTATTTATTTTTATTACTTTTTTGTTTCAGCAACATTAAATTTAAAAACTGTACTTTTGCGTTAAAATATATATTTATAATTTTAATAAATGACAAATTAAAAAGGCATGAACTTTTTTTTTTTGTATCGAAAAAATATCGAACTGTGACACCAAAGTATCGAACTGAACCGAACCGTGAATTTTGTGTATCGTTGCACCCCTAGTAAGAGTAATATAAAGTGAAGCATTAGGACAACTGTGTATCGGCTTAATTTGTAGCTTTTAAACAAAAGAATAATCATTAACAGATTATATGAACCTCACAGTACAGGACACACCTCCATATTAAAAGGTAATGGTGGAACAGTGGGGTCCAAAGAAAACATGTGGTCACAAAGAAGCGCCTGCATGCACAGAGCCAGACTGTCCACATCTCTTGCCATGGGTCCAGGAGATGACGGCACTAGTTTCATACGAAATATAAAGCATTGACTCAAATATTTGAGACAGTTTGTGTCTGTGAAATATTGCTATACAGTGGTTATGTAACTACATTTACTTTATATGTAAAGTAGATATGTTTCTTACCTGACTTTTGCCCTCGATAAATTGGACGAACCCCCTGTAAACTAATCATTACCCAAAAGTGTTAATAAAGCTTAACTCAGCAATGTATAATACATTTCCAAAAACTGACTGAATGAGACCCACCTGAGCCGACCTGCAGTTGGTTTGAAACCACAGATTCCACAGAAGGATGCAGGAATACGGATACTGCCAGCTATATCAGTGCCTATACCAAGCAGGGAGCCCCCTCCCCCGATGAGAGCCCCCTCCCCACCAGATGAACCTCCAGAGGTCTTCTGGGGGTTATGAGGGTTCACAGTCTGCCCGTAGATAGGATTACTGCAGTCATAGCTGAATGTGGCCAAAGACATATGGGTAATGAGTCCTTACATATTATGCACACTTGTAATGGGCAAAGACAACTAAATAAGTGGTCATAGTATTTAAATGTACTCCAGATTTATGTCAATCTCTGATAAAAGATTTACCTCAGAAGAGCTTGAGGCAAGTTGGTTTTCACAAAGGGAATAGCTCCTTGTTTCTTCAGGACTTGAACAAGCACACTGTCCTTTTCAGCGGGCTGGTCCAGGTTAATGACCACACCACAAGAACAGTAATGATTCTTGTGTTGGAATAAAACAAAGACAATAATTGTACATCAAATACCTGAGCTATGATGCTCGAGAATACTGTACCATACTTATAAATACTGATGGGAAATACTTCAATACTCCCAATCCCCTGAGCCACGGGGGGTTGGGAAGCGCTTCTGTAACCGGAAGGTCGCTGGTTCGATCCCCCAGGGCAGCTGTGGCTACAACTGTAGCTTGCCTCCACCAGTGTGTGAATGTGAGAGTGAATGAATAGTGGCATTGTAAAGCGCTTTGGGTGCCTTGAAAAGCGCTATATAAATCCAATCCATTATTATTATTATTATTAACTGCAACTGAAATTTGCATTGCATGACCTTTGTAATACCTTAAATGCAAGATTTTCTTTGATGCTAACTGGAACTCCGTACAAGAGACCATCCTTGTTGGAGCCAACAGTTGTCAGCTGGTCCAAACTCTCCAGCAAAATTTCAGTGCAGCAGTTCAGCTTTTTGTTTACAGCCAGAGTCTGTTGGAAAGGAAACATCATCATCTCCATCACCTTTGTAAAATGTTGCTGCTTATATGAATATTATTATCCAGTGTGTCTAAACTTAAACTGTAATAAGACACAATTCTGTGTAAAAAGAACTAAAAAGCAGTGAGTTATAAGTAGGACTAATTTCAAAAATAAATAACATTTGGATAAGCCTGACAAATGTAAATGATTACTTAGTGTTAAAATTAGCTTTGCTGTATTTGATCTATTATGAAAGGTTTGTGTCATGCTGGATATTGAACCTTTTCCATGTAAGAGTAAAACACATCCTCGGGGCGCAGGAAACCTTCGTTCAGCTGCTGTGTCAGCTCAGACAGGGAGAGTGTAAGGATCAAAGCAGAGTCAGTTGTCGGATGCTAGGAGACACAGACCCACACAGAATCATTATGTTATTATTATTTCTTTTAAAGGTTGCAACAAAGAGACGCAACCACATCCATGTACAGATTCAGGATTCTTCCTTCCACTTTTTTTTTTTTACAAACTTTTTCAAACACAGCAATGAGTTCACTGCACTTAAACAGTCTGCACAGTCCTAACTTTCATTTCCATGCTCAAGCATGGAGACATTGCAAAGTGCCAGTATTTTGGTATTTAATGACTACACCTCTGCCAGGTTAAACTAAAAGCAGATCATTAGCTGAGATTTCTCAATAAAGACAAAGTAGAAAAACCCCCAAAGCTCTGAACTCTCACCGACTGTTTGTACCGGAGCACCGCCTGCTCTGCCCGCTGCAAACTCTCGTCTCTCCTGTTTCTGGCTCTCTTGATCTTTTCCTCCGCCTGTCGGAGGCTGTTGATCTTTTTCACCCGCACAACCAGGTATCCCACAATGCAGGCAACACCAGTGCACAGAGCCGCTGTCCAGTTGTCCATCTTCACTCTCTTAATAAACGGTTCAGTGTTCTGCATGGCTTTCGTCTTTGCCGCGTGGCTGCAAAATGCAAAAATCCAAGTGGACCTAACAGTCAGATGTTTAAACACAATGACAGGCTTGTCTTGTTTTAGGTGTGGCCTGTTGTGCATGTACCGTAGCTTCCCTAATCTACATGCACAGCAACATGGCCATTCATTTCAATAATAACCCACATTCTAAAATGTAAAATCTAATTAGTTCTCAGAAGGTAAAGAAATTATGCAAAATTGTTGCCTTAAAGAAAAGTACAGTTTACTTAAGATTGCCGAGTTAGAGCAACTTATTCATTGTGAATACACAGCAGTAAGAATAGCTTGATTTTTCTGAGTGAGAAATACTAAATGTTAACCACTGGCATAAACATTTATTGTTCAGCTAAATTAAAAAATTGTTTGTGGTAATTTACGTTTTAACATTTTGCTTATGTGACTGAGGCAGATTGGCTCCAATATTAAAACTGTTTTATTTATAGTAAAAATAAATAAAATATTAGAAAACCAAATGTAGTGTCGTTGTTGACAGTGTCCTAAAACTTTTGGACACTGTCAACAACGACGCAACACAAGAAGAAAATCACTACAGCCCACCCGGTGCTGTACAAAAGAAAGTGCGAAAATGACCCACCACCTGAGGTCCCAGGGCCACTGGCACGTCCTCCGTTCACCGAAATAAAACACAGAAATACGTTAAAAGAATAAAAGGACACTGAGCATCCGGCTCGCTACAGATCATAAAAAGCTAAAACCAACTTTAATAACTTTAATAAAAGAAATCACACACACACACACACACACACACCATACTGGAAGGCTTACGCCCCACGAGTCAACTACAACTCATGCTGGTAGTAATTGTCCAGGCCTCCATCACAAGCCGGTCTGGCTCCCCACAGGCTGAGATCGGCAACTGAGGCAGTTTACGGTTCCCAGCATGACACTCGGGCAGAGGATCGCTCCAGCCCGATCATAGAGGCGTGGTGTTACGGCCCTACCTGGGCCTCCTGATACTGCCCTTGTGTGGGCGTGGTGTTTTTCTCCGCCTCCTCCTCTCCACTCCTACCCCCTCTGTTTCTCTCACTCTCCTCTCTCCCCAGGACACAGCTGCTCTTGGTTAGCCTCGTTTGCCACCTGAATCCAGTCAGCAATCACCTCTGAGGCTATTTAAGCTGATGATCAGCTGTGAGCAGGGTGGTTTTTCTCTGGTGTTCCCATGTGGGGTGTTCTTGGGGTTAGTTATCCTGCCTGAAGTGTGGAGTTGTGGAAACAGTATAGCTGCTTTATGTGAGTAGTGTAGGCTTGTGGGCCTTGGCAGCAGTAAAGCCAGCTGCTGTTAGTGACAGGGTGAGCTTGTGGGCCCCTGCAAGTGCCTCCTCGTGGTGTGGAGTTGCAACCTTTTCCCTTTTTCCAAGTGTTATTGGTAAAACGGCGTTGCCGGCTCTTTATGTTAAGATTATCTATAATAAAGACTATTTTATTTACTAAAAACACCTGTCTGTTTCCCTTTCATTCTGTTCTGGACTCATTTGTTACTGGTCCCCTCACTCGCATGCCTAGACCCCTTCGGGGGGACGTAACAATGTGGGGGCTCGTCCGGGATATGAATGGAAGGAACAGCAATTGAGTATTAGTGAGTTGTTTGCTGGTGGCTTGTTTAGTTGTATTGTGTTTGCTGCGCTCTCTCTCCAGTTAGCAAAGGGGAGTGTCTAGCTGAGCGTAAGCTCCTCCTTCAGGCACTCATTTTTTATTTTGCCTTTTTAATTTTCGGAGTAATCCTGGGTGGGGATTAGTTCTCTGTCAGGGGTAGGCCTGTCGGTGCTTTGTGCACTTGATGCTTAGCCTTTAAAGTTGCCTCGAGCCTGGTACACTCCAGAAGCTAAGCAGGCTAAGATTTTAGTAGGTAGGTCTGGGGAGAGGGTTGGTGGGATTTTTATTTATTGGTTAACCTGTGGCCACACATTTCCCACCTGTTTTTCATTTGTGTATTGGAGATGGTGCTTCTTTGTTGTTACTGTTAGCCTCAGGTAGTTGTTTTAGTTTTAATGGCTACCTTTGATATTGCCGTGTTTAAGGAAAACCCTTCGCTTGTCCAACTGGACTCCTGTAGGAAGAGGGATTTGCATGAGGTGGCGTCATTCTATGGTATTTGTGTCTCCACAGCTCTGCGTAAGGCTGAGCTAAAAGCTGCTCTTGTGTCTGGCTTGGTGGAGAAAGGGATAGTGGCCCTGCCAGTGTCTGCCAGTCCACTTGAGCATGGTGTGGCGTCTCAGCCTGTTCTGCAGGTGCCAGCTCAAGGTGTAGCTCCATCAGTGTCTACGCCTGTTGTTCAGGGGCTGCCTGAGGACAAGCCAATGACACTGCCTCACTTTGAACACCTCTCCATAGAGTCATCTGTAGGTTCAAAGCACGATGCTAGGCTACGTGTCCGCCTGGCTCGTCTTCAGTTGGAAAGGGAGGATCGTGAGAGGGAGTTCCATCTAAAGGAGTTGGAGCTTAAGCGTTCAGACGCAGAGCTTGCCAGAGCCAGGGAGGTTGAATTGAAAAAGGTGGAGGCGGAGACAGCTGTTAAGTTGCGATAGTTGGAACTCCAGCAGGCTTCCCTTCCTGCGACTGCTTCTATTCTGCAGGCAGAGGCGCCATTTGATGTGGGGAAAAACATTAGTCTGGTTCCAGTGTTTCGCGACACTGAGGTTGACAGTTATTTTGAGTCCTTTGAGCATATAGCCACAGCCTTGCACTGGCCACGGGATTCGTGGGCTAATTTGCTACGATGTAAGCTGGTAGGTAAGGCTCAGGAAGTTTGTTCCTCATTGTCAGCTCAGGACAGTCTGAATTATGACAAGCTGAAAAGTGCCATCCTGCTAGCTTATGATCTAGTCCCAGAAGCTTATAGGCAGCGTTTCCGGGGATTAAAAAGGGGACAAGGTCAATCCTACCGAGATTTTGCAAGGAAGAAAAGTGTGCTTTTTGATGGGTGGTGTGTGTCCAGCAGAGCTACTGACCTGGCGTCGATGCGTGAATTAATGCTGGTGGAGGAATTTAAGAACTGCATCTCCGAGCAGATTGCAGTATACCTCAGTGAACAGAAGGTTTCCTCATTACAGCATGCTGCAACACTCGCTGATGAGTTTGCCCTCATCCATAAAACCAGTGTCACTAAGCACGACCGACGCGATGACCTAGTGAAGGTTAGTAATGTGCCAGCTACACAGTACCCAAAGGGTGAGGCACTTGTGTCCCATTCCAAGGCAAAACGAAAATGTTTTTTCTGTTTCAAGTCTGGCCATTTAATAGCAAATTGTGAGGCCTACAAACAGAAATAGTCAGTCTTGAGAGTTAGGAGTGTGCCAGCTAACAAAGCCGATACAGGCGTGGTTTCAAGAGCCAAAACAAAGCTCTGCTTCTTCTGCCACAAACCTGGCCACCTGATTGCTCACTGTATGAAAGCCAACTCAAAGCAAAATCGATCTGTTTTCAAAAGAGTGAACTGTGGTTCACAAACAGACAAAGTTGCCAGTCCTAGGCAACAATTGGAGCATAATTGCTCAGTGGTGTCATTTGGTCACTGTCAGAGATCAACTAATTGTAATCTGCCACCTGTTGACAGTCTTTCGGGTCCAGATGACCTGCAGTGTGAAACATTGTGTACGACACAAACATTCCAACCTGCACCTCTGGCTAACCAGCATGCCTGTCGCCGTGATCTAGCAAAGAAGTGCCTGAAAAGTGTTTCAGTAAGGCCTTCTAGCTATCCGCTGGGCTCTCCTTATGTAATGGCTCAAAAACATCTGGCTGTCACTCAAAACACTATTTTGAGGGAATTGAGCCAACCCCATTCAGTGTTTTGGACCCATCGAAAAGGTCTTGGCGGATTCGGCAGGCTATGCCTAACCGTTATTATGGTGCATGGTAAGTGATATGGTTAACTCCACACCACGAGGAGGCACTTGCAGGGGCCCACAAGCTCACCCTGTCACTAACAGCAGCCAGCTTTACTGCTGCCAAGGCCCACAAGCCCACACTACTCACGTAAAGCAGCTATACTGTTTCCACAACTCCACACTTCAGGCAGGATAACTACACACCAAGAACACCACACATGGGAACACCAGAGAAAAACCACCCTGCTCACAGCTCATCCCCAGCTTAAATAGCCTCAGAGGTGATTGCTGACTGGATTCAGGTGGCAAACGAGGCTAACCAAGAGCAGCTGTGTCCTGGGGAGAGAGGAGAGTGAGAGAAACAGAGGGGGTAGGAGTGGAGAGGAGGAGGCGGAGAAAAACACCACGCCCACACAAGGGCAGTATCAGGAGGCCCAGCTAGGGCCGTAACACGTGGGTACAAGCAACAATCCAGAATAAAATAAAATAAAACCAGGCGAACCAGAAAAAAGTAAGCCTACAGTTTCACGACGAGACAAGACAAGGCAGCAGGCTCCACCGAAGAGGAGCCCTCATAACAGCAGCTGGGAAGGCGTTTCACTCTTCCGATTAAGATCGGGCAGTTTGCCACGGAGATGTGAAGGCAGCAGGGGCGATTTTAGCCCAGTTTTGGAGGTGCTTCAGCACCCCCAAAATGAATCAAAGCACCCCCAAAGATGTCTTACTTTTTTTTGAAAATATTTGCTGTTTGTGGGACACACTACTAAAAGTATAAAAAGCTACAGTACTTAATTGAGATGGAACATTTTAACAACAAAAGTATAGATACCCCCCCCCCTTCCAAAATGGTTTGTTCCAGCTCGGCTCTCCCCTACTCGCTCTAGCGCCATTGCTGCCAGAGCGATGGTGGCTGAGACGGAGCAGAGCGGAGGTGGAAGTGCCTGGCTTAAAACAGGACATATTAGCTGCATTTAGCCTTCAGTTACTCTTTATATAGTTAGGTAGGAGTCAGACCATGTTTCTTTTTAACTGAAAAACATTACACCAGGTAACCTGCAGTGTTGAAAACGTGTTTTCTGACGATGTTTGCTCTGTAGTAAAATTAGCGATATTTGACTGCCCTGTTGATCTCATTGAAATGTATACAGCCTTTTTTATTTTGTCATATGTGCATGTGCCGATATTGAACCCAAGGTACTAACTAGCTAACTGACTGGATGCCCATTAACCTTATAACTCCTGTTGTGTGTGTGTGTGTGTGTGTGTGTGTGTGTACAGATTGTCAGTCCAAAGAGGGAGAGAGGAAAGAGGGGAACATGAGGACAAAGTACAAGATCAGGAAGTACCAGGTAAGTAAACAGACAGGGAGTACTAACAGGCAAAACAGGAACTGTTAAACTGTAGCTGTGAAAGGTCTTTTAGTGTCTTGAGTCAGCTCCATACCTGGCTGAGAAGGACCATGGGTCAAAGCAGACTCCAGCACCTGGCTGTGATGTCAGTTGAGAAAGAGATGCGTGAGAGACTTGACCACCAAAATGTGACAGACAGATTTACCAACCTCAAGGTGAGGCGACATAGGTTAAAAGAAAAGAAAAAATCTGCAGAGCCATAGTAGTATCTGCAGTAAAGATCTTTTCATACATTGTATACATCGTACCAAAGGCCAAGGTGTCTCCATTTTCTAATAATATTTTGTATATTTCAAGGACTCTTCTATTTTTGGAGTGTATTTTTTATGTATCTGTGTTGTATTATACACACACTTTAGAAGTGAATCTCTGTCCAAAAAATGCACACAGTTTACTTTTTACTCACTATGAGCATCATTCATCATTTTTCCCCAGTAATTAAGGTTAGGATTTGTATTTTTTTACAATTCCAATCCATTCTTCTTTGTTAGCATTTAAATAATATTGATCAGATTTGATGGTTTTGTTACAGACTTTTCAAAAAAGTGTTTTGCTATTCTTTCAAAAATGTGGGGATTAAATTGTGTTAAAATGTACAAAACAGTGATGTCATGTTTTGTGACGAGGACCCAGGCACAGAGAGACTTGATGAATTTAAGAAACTTATGATTTAATAAAGAAATTTGCAGACTTGCACAGAGAGGGTAAAATTATGATGACTGATAACGGAGATGAAGACAACAGACGATGAGGACAGGGAGGAAGAGGGGTTTAAATGCACCAAGGAGACAGTCAGAGAGAACTCGGGACAACTGGAGACATTTAGGGATGCAGGGACTGACAGAGACGGGGAAGAAGTCTCATCGTGATGAGTAAAGTTTACCTTGCCTGGAGGGGCAGCTCTCTGGGTGCTCAGCACCCCCAAAGCTCTGATCCTAGAATCGCCCCTGGCAGCAATCAAACCCTAAAACAACAGATAAATATAACCTTAGCCTCCGCTAATTGTAAATGCTAATAAAAGTAGTTTTAACGGCTTACCCCAGGACCGGAGGCGCTGGTGGAGATAACTCGAGCACCTCTCTCCGCAACGCCGGAATAAAACAAACTGCCGCGCTGTAGCTTTCATATGATCTACTCACTTGCTGATCAATCCGTTGTGGTGTGCCAGCATTGACTGCTGCTTTTTGCCAAACGGATGGGAGGAATAAACCATATAACTTTATATGGACTGGCGCCACCCTGCAATCAATATGCAGGTCGGTTACCAATTAACCTAGTGGCGCAGCCGAGAGGGAGCGCAGTAGAGCGAGAGAGAGAGAGAGAAAAAGAAAGGCGAGTAGCCCATCCGGCTACACTTACATACAAATTAAATGCAACTAAATCCCATTAAATTTGTATCACTGTTGACTTAAAAGATTTCTAGTCCAACAACACAATAAACAATATAAAAAGTGTATGTAAATATGAAGACAAAATAATAATGAAAAACACTTCTTGTAAAGCGTTAAATCAGTGTAACGATTATTTTTAAACGCAAAAAATTGATCAGCCAACATACTGGAAACTGTTCTCCTGAACAACAAACAGCCACTACTGTAGCTGGTGTTATTTAATGTTTTAATTAATGGGCGACCGTGGCTCAGGGGGGTTGGGAAGCGTATCTGTAACCGGAAGGTCACCGGTTCAATCCCCGGGCTCTCTGTCCTGGTCGTTGTGTCCTTGGGCAAGACACTTCACCCTACCGCCTATTGGTGTTGGCCAGAGGGGCCGATGGCGCAATATGGCAGCCTCGCTTCTGTCAGTCTGCCCCAGGTGGAGGTGGAGGCAACCGTAGCTTGCCTCCACCAGTGTGTGAATGCGAGAGTGAACGAATAGTGGCATTGTAAAGCGCTTTAGGTGCCTTGAAAAGCGCTATATAAATCCAATCCATTATTATTATTATTATTATTATTATTATTAGATGTTTTCAAATCAACATTTCATATTTTTATTTTATATATGTATCTGTTACACAATTTAAACTTTAATAACTTTACAACGAATAAAAGCCTCCGATGTAATCCTTTTGAAACTACGTTCACATAACTTTGTATTGCAATTTACATTAATGATATCGGCTGTTGAAGCTAAAGGTGTCGCTCTGCACTGTTGGGTTATTAACCCCTCCACTGCCACGCAGTTTTCTGCTGCTTTTAATCAGCCCTGTGGCCCTTCTGACTTTGTCTCCTCTGATACAGAAGACCTTAATTCCTGGTTTTATTCTTGCTGTCAAACTATCTTGGAATCTGTGGCTCTAGATGTCATTTCAAACTCTAAGACTGCTGGAATTGCTACTAGAACTCTACCAAAGAGGCAAAAAGGGAATACTTTGCAAATATTATTTCTTCCAACAGTCATAACCCACTTGTGTTATTTAAAACCATTGAGGCTGTTCTTAATACTCCATTGAATGTCTGTTTGGAAGTTTCTGCTAATATGTGCAATAATTTTCTGAGCTTTTTTATAGTAAAGGATGTCACCGCCAGGGCTCTCATACAGCTTCTGACTGTTTTTACTCAGTTTGAGCTTGTGACTCTCTTGATTTTAGGGGATGTGGTTCATCATATTAGGCCTGGCAAATAGAACTTTCTGTCAGCCTTCTCAGTTTTGTATCATCATCTGCTCAGAATGCAACATTTTGATTATTTACTTATGATAAAGTTAAAAAAATATTTCCCCAAAAGTTTACATAATGAATGACATACGACACAAAAGCAAATGTACTAACTCATATCACCATCAATGAAAATAAGTTGGGGGTTTTATATTATTATTTTACAATAATTTTAGTTCAAAGTAATTCAGTGAGTGCTGTCAGCGAACATGTTAACTATCAGAAAGGAGCGGTCAACAGGCAATTAGCCCACTTTAAAGTCCAAAAAGAGTAATTTATATATTTTTTAATATAATTAAAAAATGTAATGTAAAAAAATGTAAATCTTTCTATAACTGCTAAGATAGTTTACTCTCTTTTGGAAGTTGACTGCTTGCAGACTGTAGTTTTCTGGACAGAAGAGATCCATGTATGTGCTGATTTTTGATCATCCAATACTTTAATAAATACACCAAAAGATGAAGCGTTTTGACTGCTGATTTCTAAAAGTGGATAAATGATCATGCTAACAATGGTGATAGCAAGACAATATAAAAGACCCGCCTTTAAAATATAAGAACAAAAAAAACATAAATGCATAATTTTGCCACTTAACTTTTATTTAACCTTTAGCAAAAAGCCAAAAAAAAGTGTCTAGATTAAGAATTCTCCACCATTTATGACATGATTAGCTTATTATCACAGAATGTAGTCAAATTAACTTGTTTCCTCTGAAGTCTGCAGCCTCTCCTGTGAGACTGAGAAAGAAAGCAGCTTTACTTCTTGCTTTCTTTGACCAGTTGTTCCACTTCCTTCATGAAGTGCAGGCAGAGCTCATCCTCCCACGGCAGAGCAACACACTGAACCGCCACAGGTAGACCCTCGCCACCGGTCACTGCCTGAACACAAAACACACTCCTGTCACTTAATACTCAGCAGCTGAACGCACCACAGTCTCCTTCATCCACCTACTGTAACAAAAAAACCCTCTATAAATATTGGAGCCGCAAAAGACTGATCTGGTTCAGTTCTTGGTTCTGTGTAAAGTCATGTTAAGTACATAGAATTGAAGTGAATGTTCAGAGTAATAAATCACATTTTTAAATAACATTCCACAGAAAAAAATTGCATTTCTTAATTTAGCTATAACAAGATAAAACTGATACTAAGGGGAAAATTAGATTCAAGCAAGTAATGTTTATTAATACTTCAACATGCACAGATGAGTAATAGGGAACATCAAACGATGAGCTACATAGCCCGAGACAGATGTGCTACAGCAGCTGATTGAAACCACATTAAAGTACACATTTACAAGTATTCAAAAAAAATCTATATTTTAGACTTTACATCAGGGTCTCCTGACTTGTTGTTGCTGCATGAAAAGCTAGCCTGACACTGAGTCTAAGACAACAGATTTATGTATTGCACTGCAGTGGTTTGTATCATATCTATCTAATAGACTCCAATTTGTGCATGTAAATGGAGAGTCCTCTTCACACACTGAGGTTAATTATGGAGTTCCACAGGGTTCAGTGCTAGGACCAATTCTGTTTACATTATACATGCTCCCCCTAGGCAGCATCATTAGAAGACATAGCATACATTTTCACTGCTATGCAGATGACACCCAGCTCTATCTGTCCATGAAGCCAGATAACACACACCAATTAGTTAAACTGCAGGAATGTCTTAAAGACATAAAGACTTGGATGGCCACTAACTTTCTGCTTCTTAACTCAGATAAAACTGAGGTCATTGTACTCGGCGCTGAAAAGCTTAGAAATATGGTATCTAACCAGATTCTTACTCTGGATGGCATTACCTTGGCCTCCAGTAACACTGTGAGGAACCTTGGAGTCATTTTTGACCAGGATATGTCCTTCAACGCACATATTAAACAAATATGTAAGACTGCGTTCTTCCATTTGCGCAACATTTCTAAAATTAGAAATATCCTGTCTCAGAGTGACGCTGAAAAACTAGTTCATGCATTTATTACTTCCAGGCTGGACTACTGCAATTCATTATTATCAGGATGTCCAAAAAACTCACTGAAAAGCCTTCAGTTAATCCAAAATGCTGCAGCAAGAGTACTGACAGGGACTAGAAAGAGAGAGCATATTTCTCCTGTTTTGGCTTCCCTTCATTGGCTTCCTGTTAAATCCAGAATTGAATTCAAAATCCTGCTCCTCACATACAAGGTCTTAAATAATCAGGCCCCATCTTATCTTAATGACCTTGTAGTACCATATCACCCTATTAGAGCACTTCGCTCCCGCTCTGCAGGCCTACTTGTTGTTCCTAGAGTATTTAAAAGTAGAATGGGAGGGAGAGCCTTCAGTTTTCAGGCCCCTCTTCTGTGGAACCAGCTTCCAGTTTGGATTCGGGAGACAGACACTATCTCTACTTTTAAGATTAGGCTTAAAACTTTCCTTTTTGCTAAAGCATATAGTTAGGGCTGGACCAGGTGACCCTGAATCCTCCCTTAGTTATGCTGCAATAGATGTAGGCTGCCGGGGGATTCCCATGATGCATTGAGTTTTTCCTTTCCAGTCACCTTTCTCACTCACTATGTGTTAACAGACCTCTCTGTATTGAATCGTATCTGTTATTAATCTCTGTCTGTCTTCCACAGCATGTCTTTTATCCTGTCTTCCTTCTCTCACCCCAACCGGTCGCAGCAGATGGCCGCCCCTCCCTGAGCCTGGTTCTGCCGGAGGTTTCTTCCTGTTAAAAGGGAGTTTTTCCTTCCCACTGTCGCCAAAGTGCTTGCTCATAGGGGGTCATATGATTGTTGGGCTTTTCTCTGTATCTATGAAGCGCCTTGAGGCGATATTTGTTGTGATTTGGCGCTATATAAATAAAATTGAATTGAATTGAATTGAAAATTGAATGTGTACGCGCGTACATCTGTGATCTCATGTATTGTCAAAGTGCATGCAGCTGAATTTGTGTAGATCCACCAGTAATAAGTGATGGTGTTGGAGCACAGCTGATGTGCTGAAAACCGTGTGCTGTTCATGATCCTGGAATTATAACTGTTTAAGCGGAGTATAATAAAACTTTAAAAGCACACTTTTACTTAATAAATTTTATCAACATAAATACATTGTTTAGTATGATGTCCATCAAAGGTCTGATTCTTCTGAGGATCAGTGCTGTCCTCCTGCCTGTTTCTCCATTTTTTTGGCCGTTTCTCTTTGAACACTATTGCACAGGCTGTGAAACTGAAGAGCTGGAAGCAGTTTTGTTGCCGCTGGCATTGTGTGACTCGTTTAGCTTGAAGGTTACAAGTCACCTCTGACTTCATTGAATAAATTTAGCATTAAGTGGTTTGGTAGTCAGTTCCTTGGAATGGTTAGTCTGATTAGCTATCGATCTTGCTTATCGGTTGCACTTGCACATGAGACACAATCAGCTGATTTCAATTCATATGCCGCAGGGCGAAAATAGTGACACAGTCTACAACGTGGATATAAACATTACTTTTATTTTAAATTGAAGAAAAGAACGAGCGTTAAGGTACAGTGAAAACGTCCAGAACAGAAACAACTGCAACAGTTTTTAATCTACTGCACAATATTTTAAGGCATTTATCTGCTATAAAAAGACAGGCCAGGAAAATCTCATTCACATTTTTCTGTATTTTATCCTCAGTTACTTTGACACAAAGGCATCTGCTGTGATGCTTACACCTCTAATAAAGTCTCACATGTGTCAGCTTTTTTTTATACAATTATAAAAATAGGGATATGTACTGATAAGTGATCAGAATTATAACATTTCTGGATATCTGAGTTAAAACTGAATTGACTGGAGTCAAAATCGATACGCAGCACTAATTTTATGGAGAAATACGAATGTAATGTAATGAGTTGTGTAACAAATTGGCTTCACCTGGGAATAATTAAGTAATGTACTGGATGGCCTGGCCTGACACAACGTGTTAGTAAATCTGGCTCTATGTTCTCACTCAGTCTTATCTCACTGGTACATGTTGCCTACCTCTTTGAAGAGTTTGTCCCACATGTCCTGATAACAGCCCTTATAGTGCTTGAGTTCCTCCTCATCCTTTGCGGTCACTGTGGAAACAGTGACTACACCCGCAGGAAAGGTAAGGAGATTGTAGAGTGACGTGTAGCTGGCAGCAACTGAAAGTGTAGAAAACAAAAATAAAGAAACATAAACACCATTCTTAGCCTTTAAAAATGTTGTTGAATGTTGATGTTTAAAATGTTCACATTTTAAACATCTTTAAAGTCCTTAGATTACAGTGTTTTAAAAACAAAGTGATAGATACAGAAACTAAGTTGTCTGTCATACTGAGTGAATCATACTTGAAATTTTGCGGTTGTAGGCTGGTCCAGTCATAGGACACAGCAGCACATCAATGTTGCAGCTCCTCCAATGTGCTATTGTCTCATGAATGTAGTCCTAAAGAAAACACAGGAAATCTCAATTTCATCTTCGCACTTTCATATGTGACCATGCATCATCAGCTGACAGTACCTCAACAGCAGCATGTTGCTTCCACAGCTCTGGAACAGATCTAAAAATGAAGCAGAACGTTTGGATATAATTCCTAGCACGTGGAAATGTAACAAAGAAACTGAGATTCAAGCACAAATGAACAATTTCAAGGATACTTTCTCACCCAACTCCACAAAGAGCATCAAAGGTGGCAGAAACACGAGGAAACTGCCAAAAGAAGAAGACAAACTGAGGTGTAAAATTTATTTTCAAACCAATCTCTAAATTAATATGTTTCGGTCACTGAATTAGAGGACTCACCACGGGTTTGAGCAAGAATGAAATGGTTTTCTTCAACCACTTGGGAAAGCCGTAAGAAAAAACCTGAGGCTCCAGAGAAGGGTCCACAGGTCCCCCTTCCCTAAAATGAAAGAGATCATTGGCACAGGAGAAAACAGTCTGTTCAGAGACACTGAAATGCAGAGGGTTAGGGTTAGGGGGCTACACTTACATACAAATTAAATGCAACTAAATTCCATTAAATTTGTATCACTGTTGACTTAAAAGATTTCTAGTCCAACAACACAATAAACAATATAAAAAGTGTATGTAAATATGAAGACAAAATAATAATGGAAAACACTTCTTGTAAAGCGTGTGAGGAATTAGAAATTATTTTACTGCTATTGTTAATAATAATCATCATTACCATTGCATTAATAATACAATCTGCAGTACTGATATTGCATTCAGATGTTTAAACATATTGGTACCCAATTAGCCTTTATTACAGGTGCAGTTATAACCACTCTAAACTGTTGAGTTGAATCTATAATCTTAAATGCTTTTGAATGCTTGTTATAATCTTAAATGTGTACGTGCTGGCCTTCTGTCTGGTGGAAAAGGTTACAAGTTGAAACTGAGTGCATTTCATGCAGACACTCACACATTAGATAGACTCATTTATAGGTGAGAGGTTAATCATGTTTGCTTGTAACTCTAAAATTGTCTCTGTAAAAGAGGAACAGTTTCTAGTTGTCTCTGCAAAAAGAAGAACAGTTTCTTGCAGGGTGTGGGTCTGATGTTCCAGACGGGAAGTGAAAGTCAGAATGTTGACAGGAAGCATCTGCTGTGGAGACGGAGACAATGTTATTTTAAACTGTGTTAAGTCATTGTGGTTTTGAAACCTATGTATGAACTGTATCTGAGTGACGTTTAGGGGGCGTCAGTAAATTTAAGCCCTGAAAGCTATATAACACCTGCTTATGCTCTGTAAGTCGGGGATCGGCGCTGTCTGCGTACAGTGGCGGTCTTCCCACGCGTGTCATTAAAATCATCGTTTGACTCCACCTGGCCGGATCAGTGTTGTTATTATGGAAGTTGATTACCTCCTCTACCCCTCCTCAATATTGAAACTAACATTTTGGGAGGCTTGTCCGGTTATTGAGGAGGGAGAGTGAGTTGGAGGCTTGGACAGATCCGGGGTCCGAGGTGGTCAGACGGGCAGGCACGAATATCAGTGGTCGAAGTGAGTGGGCATAAGCCGGCTTATCCAAAGGTAAGGCACTACCTGTTGAATTATTTCCAAAGTGTGCCAAATTGGACATGAAAAAAGTAAAGTCTACTCACTGAAATTACTGGTGAATGTCTGTTTTGATTTTGGTGAAGGTCTCATGAGAGTTGTGGTTGAAGTAATGGTGATGAAGTTTATAAGTAAAAGTACTGGGTTCGAGGCCCAAGGAAAAGGAAAACAGTGAAACTGGGTTCGAGGCCCAAGGAAAAGGAAAACAGTGAAAGTGAGTTCGAGGCTCACGTAGGATTTAGGGAATTTGGTCACTTTATGGGTTTGAGTCCCAAATTGGTCAGACAGGTTGGACCTGGGTCAGTCATACACTTGTTTTGGGTGTGGACTGTTGGTTAAAGTATTATAAATTTTTGAAGGACGGTGGTTAGAGGCCACTAGGAGGCGCAGTTCTCGGAGGTGACGCTCCCTCCTGGCCAAGGACGCTCGGCCTTGACCTATCGGCGAATAGGGATAGTACGGTTGGCAATCGGGGAGAACTTGGGAACCTCCAGAATAGCTAGGAGTTTGAGTCTCCTGACCGTTTGGAACGGTAGTCTGCGCTTTTTTGGCCAGCAGAAGTTGGACTTCGGGCGTGTAACTTTAATTTAAAACTTCGGGGTAAGCCTTGGCTGTGAAATGCCAAAAATAGAGCTTCAGGCAAAGTTTGGGTTGGTTGACGCTTTTAAATTGAGTTAGGGATTTTAGAGATGAGGCCAGAAACAGTTCGAGGCTGATACTGGTGAATTGATCGCAAAAAACTGATAGAGTTTATCCGCTGGGCGGTTAGGTTAAATTTGCCGAAATTGTGTAGGTGCTAAAAGGCCTAAAAATCTGTGCAGTTGTAAATATAAGACGTCTTTGTAATATAAAATAAGAGATCTCTGTGTGAAAGGAGGCTGAGTCTGTGCTGGAGCTATTTTTAGACTGTGTGTGTGTGAATGTGAAAATGCAAATTAGTAAGCAGTGAACTGCTTAAACCATAGTTGGTTTCATAAATACTGCTGCAAACATTGTTGAATGCGTGTGTTTAAGACGGCATTTATGTTTATTACAGGACTATAAATAAAGTTTTGAGTTGCCGTAGTGGATGTATAGTAATTGACTGAGTTTGGATATATATATAAATAGATTGAGTGCATTGTATAGACTTAAAACTAACATATTACTTTCAGTAGTAACCTCTCTTCAGCAATAAATGCTGGTGTGTTTTATTTTTTTAATTTGTTGTGTGTGCAGTGAGAATTAATAGAGGTTTCAATTGTTTTTCTTTGACTTGCTCTTTCTGATTATGGAAAGCATGTCTAAAAGACTCTTAGGAAAGCGTATTTTGAGTTATATTCCTCAACTTCTGTCACAGTTTAAGTGTGTGAATGCTGTGAGAAGCAGGTTTTGAGTGATTGGGGGTGATTTGTACAAAAATAATAAGTAAGAAAAGCACTACGCAAGTTGATAGTAGAGTGAAAAGTGGAAGTCTGAGAGAAAAGGCGGTGTGTGTGACAGGAAATGGTGTGTGTGAAAGGAACCTTACATGCCCATAAAAGGAACTGACTGTGACAAGTGAGCACCCAGAGAGAGAAACAGACGAGTTAAACTCTAGGCAGATGAAGCAAATGGAGGTTTTAAGAAATGAAATGAAAAGGATATTAATTGTATGCTTTAGCGTGTCAAAGAGGTGGACTTCTCTCAACCTGGAACCTTGAGTACAGCGGCAAAACCATAGATTAACAGAATTGGGAAAACAGGCCAGGTTTTGGCTTTAAATTTTACAGCTTGACCTCTCACTTTGTCCCCGTCCTGAGAAGAAGCTTAAAGGATCGTTAATCTCCTGATGAAAACCGACAGAACATCGTGGACTTGAAGAATTAACAGCAGGCAAAAGACAGTGCAACTGAATCATTAACAGTGATGACGACTAACGACACCAGCAACAGCATGTAAGAAGAGCACGTGATGCAGCATGTACTGTGAATTACAGGCTGGGCAGTTGAACAGTGGGATAAAGAACTGTGGGAAAGCACTGGACACTGATTTTCAGATTTGCCATGCTTGGAGCAATCTTGAAAGAGACGACTGAAAGTATCAACAGAGAAGCAGAAACCACGTGATGAAAACATGCACGGTGAACTGCAGGCTGGTAAGAGCAGTGTGACATGACTGTCTGAAGGCACTGAATGTGATATTTTGCCAGGCTGGGACTTGATCTAAAAGGAAAATACTGAAAAGATCAACGGAGAAGAAACAGAGAAGCAGCAAACAGTTGACTTGGGACTAAAGTTGCTGGAGATTTCAAGACAACACAGGACACTGTGAAGAGAAGGACAGAGACCGGTGAGAGGTGAAGCCCAGACGAGTTCGACTGCGAGAATACAGGGTATAATTGGGTTGAAATTGAAGCCCGAACTCATGATGGTTTAGAGATGTCCACCAGATCATAACAAAGAGGTAAACAGAAAATAGAAAACACACATACACAAAGTGTTACATGTGAAACTATTTTTGGAAAGAATCAGAAGTTAGATAGTTTGAATGCAGAACTCAGTGAAATGATGCATGAATTAAACCTGATTATAACATACATATGCAATGAAGAAGCAGCTTACACTTCATTAACATGATCATATAACATGAAAGAGCTTACACTCACTGAACATGAACATGAATACATAAAATGCAATGAAGAACATGCTTACATAAATGACATAAGTTGGTATTTCTGACCAGAGAGAGAGAAACGGGTAGTTTAAGCACTCATGATAATAATGAAAATGTCTCAGTTGTGTTATTTTCAGGAGCAAAGCAGACCTGGATCAATTTTCCACATGCAGCGGTCGGAAGAAAGTTATAGGTTAACATCACTGGACATGTTAAGGCAAGTTTCTGGTTGAATTGTTCACAGCGCCATGTGTCCATGAACCTCACAAGCAAGCCCTGACCTACGGCTGAGGACCAGGAATGCTGTTATTTCAGGTGGGAAATTAAAATTTGGGTTAGCAAATTTGGGAAAGAGAAAACTGACTGCTTAAGTGGAGAATTGTGAAGGAGTCGGAAACACTGCAAAAAGCAACATATGCAAAATCACATACACAAGCAGAAAATGCATTAACCTTACAAGGACAAGCTCATGAAGATTAATGCATAGACACTGATTAAACCTGGCTATGAACACAAACATACGCAATGAAAATCAGCTTGCTACTTGTATGAGTGTTAAAATGGTGTGAATGTTTAATAAAATACACTTAGAGCTTGAAGTTGAGGAATAACTCAAAGAAGCTATATGACAGAGGGAGTGAGTTATGGAAAAGAAAAGGGATTAAAGTAGTGTTTATAAGAGTGACTTGGGAGTGCTCTTGTACTGATTGATCAAAGCAAGTGATTAGTATAGAAAGAAAATGAAAGTAATTCAATAATGTGGTAATGTTTAAACATGTATTTCTCTTGTTACGGCAACTTCTTGAGATATGACTCAGTATGCAAATAAGCTGGAGTGAGTGGTGACGAAGGAGCTTCCTGTTTGTCTGTGTGTGACTGAGGCTTTCATTTGAGGAAACAGAAAAGTGACTGAGGAGGATTACTTGGTGATATATAAGGGTAAAGTAACAGGTTTTGTTGTAATGGGTTTTGTTGTATTGGGTTTATATCTTATGCTGAATCTAAGTATGTTAAAGTGCATAAAGGGGGAGATTGTTGTGTGCAACTTATGTGGTTTTAACAAGATTTTCGGTGTATTGAGGAGGTGAAATTATGTCAGTTGACCTGGGAGTGTCAGGACCCTGGTGGCAAAACTTTGGTGTGTTTAAGATTTTTGAGGTTGTTGTTGTAGTGATGGGTTGATTCTGTCCGTTAGGTTTGGGTTGTTTTTGTTTTTATTTTTAATAGAGGGAGTTTTAGTAAACATGGACATGTCTAAGAGGGGCCCATTATTTTTGTAACAGTGCACTTAGAGAAAACCTGTCAGGTGTTTTTTTTGTTTTGTGTTTTGATGAGCTAATAATCAGCTCTCTTTTTCTCATTTTGTTCTAAGCAGGCCTGCAACAGTGAATAACAGCGCTGACAAATTCTCGGGAGAGCAAATATAAGGTGGGCTTTCCAGATTACAACTGGCTGAGGAGAAGGCTACCTGTGGGGACCTAATCAGGTCGTAAGTCCCTGTCTAAAAGGATTGTAGCGATTCAATCCAGTCCAAAAGCATAAAGAACTATTTTCCTAAAAACAAAATAAAACAAATGAATGAGCTCATTTTGCTGAGGGTGGAGAATCTAATTACTTGCGCGGGAGTCTCCACTATTAGCAAAAACCTGGTGTGAATGCATGTGAGTGAATTTGTGTGACTGGACCAAAGTTGGGATGACTAACTTTTTTAATTTCCTAAGCTTGGGTGAAGCATTTTTGTTTGACACATGAGATGTGTCAAAAAAGGGGGAATTTAAGGTTTGAAATAGGTTTTAGGATCATTTTATAATTTTTGGGGTTTTTGATAATCTAGATATGCTAAAACTGAAGCAGAAATTGCTATTTTTATGTTAAGATTTGTAGAAATGTTTAGCTTATTTTAGAGTTTAGAAATGTGTTAACATAAAATGTAGAATTATTGTAGAGACACTGACACTGCCCTCAATGTAATAAAGGCCTGATGGTGTCCTGGATTTAGGAGCAGAGTATAGGAGACCCTCCCCAGTTGAACTGTGAAAGTAAAACAGAGAGGAGTTAATCCTGAGAGGAAATTACCCAGAGAATGTTTGGGTGGGGGTCTCAACTTTTGACCTGGATAACGGTGATCTGGAAGGGAAATGGGTTTTTTATGACCTCTAGGGAGTCACCTACACCCACAGTGCTTTAACTGTTACGTGCACTCACACATACACATAGATACGCGGGAACGCGCACATGTAGGCATTCACACGCACACACTCAAGTGAAACTGTAAACATAGTACTTAGTTTTATGGCACCTTGTAGAGGGTTTAGAAGGGGGGTCACTGATACAAAACTGGATGTAACAGACAAAGGGGTTGAGATCTGCAGAGGAAGTCCGGGGTCCTGTACATCTCCCTTCTAGAAGGTGTAATCAATAAGTGTGTATTAATAAAGGTTTTGTTAATTGACTACTGAGTCCCGGTGTTCTTCCTGGAGTCCTGACGAATATACGAACCGGGGTGAAACTGCTTTTGTAACAGTTTTGGTGCCGAAACCCTGGGATTCGCTCGAGGCCCAGAGAGGACGAATTGGCAGAGCTGAGATCGTGAAAACGAGGCGAACAGAGAGCCGGCTCTATCATTTAAAAGGTAAGCACCACCTGTTTATTTTCGAAGTGTGCATATTGAATAAAGTCTAAATTATCTGTTCGCTAAGTTGAGCATATCTCAGTGTAAACTCACTCAGTATGTTAAAGAAACGGTGTGTGATCCGTCTTAGTTAGTAATTAATAGCATCGGTGTTTCATCCGTGGCGGTGTGTGATCCGTCTTTAGTTATTAGGAAAAAGTGGCGGTGTGTGATCCGTCCTCCGTGCGTTAAAGCAGGAAGCGTATGTTACTATTAGTTAGAAAGCGGGGTTTAAGGCCTCGTCGCCGGCTTGGAAGCAGCCAAGGCATCTGAGGAGAAGGAGGAGAAACTCAGGAGAGAGTTGGATGGAGCGAATGCTTTGGAGAAGAGGGGAGTAAAGAAACAAATAAAAGAGGAGGAGGAGAAACGAGCCAGGCTGGCTGTATGGGGAATCAGCTGCCAAGGATTGGAGCACTGGATGAGGGAACCTGTGGAAGAGGAAGGTAAGTTGAGACTTGGTGGTCTTCCACACCCTCATCCCACAGCCCCTCCTTTTTTAGCATGTCCTCCACCATATTGTGGTAATTATCCTGTGTTGAGTATTAAGGATGGCAGCATGGAGAATGAAGATGGCGTGGTGCTGCGCCTAACTGGAGGGCAGGCGGAGTGTGAGTATGAGGACCAGCACCGCCCTAAGCCGCAGCAACAAAACATAGTAATAGGACCTACAAAGACAGCACCACCTGCTGCTCAGGTCCAGACCCATGTGGATCATAAAGAGGAGGAGGACGAGGAAGGAGAAGAAGAATGGTCCAGTGCAGCAGGAGCAACAGCTAAGTCTCCTCCGGAAATATTAGCCGATGAGGCAGAGAGATTGGTGGAGATGATTCGCAAACGACTTGAGGAAGAAGAACTGACTGACAAACTAAAAAAGCAAAAAGGAGTAGCTGAAGAGAAAACAGCCCCGCCTTCGGATGTGAGGAAGAAGGTGCATCTTAAGGTGCATTTACCTAAGGTAAGAGGTGTTGACTCCTGGGATGGATGGATACAGGGCACTCTGGAAGAGGATATAGATGAGTGTAGTGTGATTCAGAGTGCAGGAGGGGATGAAGATGACTCAAGAGGATGGCCCGCGTTTGGATCTCGAAGAGAGCGAGAGGAGATGGAGGAACAATGGCTTCGCAGTGGAGGAGAGCTTGGAGGTCATCCTATGTGGAGAAGAAGTCAAATGAAAGCGGCAGAAAAACCCCAGGGGGAAGTCGTGCGATACCCCAGTTCTGCATTAGGAATGCCCCTAGTGGTTGCAGCAGGAGGTGAGAGAAGATATAAACCATATGGGGTAGGGGATGTTACATCCCTGGCGCAGATGCTCCCACCCATCACTGATGGAGGCGCGGGCTGGCTGAGACAACTTGATAAAGTGACATCAGGCACACAGCTCGCCTTAGGGGATTTTCAAGCCATAGCTGGTCGGTGTATGACAGTTACTGCGCTGGAGGAAATTCAGGTGCTGGCAGCTGTCACCACTAGACCAGACTCTACACCCTTTTTTAGAGTACAGGAGCAGATTGGGAATGCTGTGCGCGAATAATATCCAACCCCGAATGCGGCTGCCATTACAAAGTTAGAATGGAACCCTGATCAAAATCCCAGAGATTATGTAGAGCAGGTGAAAGAGAAGTGGATGCAGAACACAGGTTATAATCCTTCCGCACGTGGTCTTCATCAGGTTTGGTTTAGACAGGCGGTGCTAGAGGGAATACCAGGAAAGGTAAGAGAAAAAATTTTGGATGTCCCTGATTTAGAAGGGGCAGATGCACATCGCTGGGAGAGACATTTGGTGCATTATTTGGATAAATATAAGCAAGATAAAGATAAGAAAAAAGGGGAGATTCAGGAGATTCAGGAACAATTGCTTAAGCATAATTGGGGAGAAGCGAGACAGAAGGTAAGTGAAAAGAAAAAAGAGAACAAATTAACTGATTCATCAAAGGTGATGGTAGCTCAAGACTGCCCACCTGAGCCTAATAGACCTGAATTTAACCCAAATATTTATCCAATGAATCCCTGGACACATTATGATGGTTTACAGAGTGCACCCATGGCCAGCTGGGGAGGCAATGTGTGGGCCGGTAGAGGAAGGGCAAGAGGTCGTGGTGGCCCGGTGGGTGTGAGAGGCACCCTGGGGTATGGAAGGGGTGCGCCTGGAGCGGGTCGTGGGCCTAGAGGTGTCTGTTGGATGTGTTATCAGCCTGGGCACTGGGCGAAAGACTGTCCACAGCAGCCACAAATTCAACAGCAAATGGGCCCGCCTCAAGGAGGAAGGGGTGGTCCGTACTATCAGGCTCCAAACCCACACATGGTCCCCGGACCAAGACCCCAAATGCCAACCTGGGAGACCGGCTGGGGCAGCCAGGACTGGCAGCAGTGACACACCCCACAGGGAGGCCGAAGAGA